>NC_053492.1:385768943-386068943 GCF_905171775.1 Rana temporaria
CAGTTTTGACACATTTTTGGGACCATTGGCATTTATACAGCAATTAGCGGCAAAAAAGATTCAATGATTACTGTGTAAATGTCACTGGCAAGGAAGGGGTTAACCATGGGGGGCGATCAAGGGGTTAAAATATTGGTGAATGGGTGCGCTGATTAATCAATAATAATACATAATCAAATATAAATTAGTGTACATAATCAAATATAAATTAATATACAGAATATATGAATGCTATAACACCTATTACTGGTATGTGATCTAGTAAAAAAGTCCAAAATAATTATAGTGCTGATATCTATTGTGCTCAAAAGTGAATAGTGCCAAAACATAAAGTAAGTCCAAAGTAGGCATAAGTGGTTGGAGATGTTAGTCTCTTGGATAGTCCTCAATTGAAGAAAAAATGCTTGCAATCAGGCTAAAGATCCACCTTCACCATAATGTTGGCTTACACCCAAAGTGAATATGTAAATTGGCTCCTTACCAGATGAAAATGCCCCCTATTTTGGTATCAAAAAGGAGGACATTTAAAGCTTATCACAGGATCACCTGTAGTGGCAAATACGTCCTACACTTCTTTTGCTAGGATCAAGAAATTCCAATGGATATGTCTATCCAAAGCCTGGGACCCTTACATCAACTCCCTCTGGTGAAGCTGAAGTTTTGGTTGTGGTGTTATAGACCAAACTTATGTTATCAATCCAGCAATCAATTACAAGGGGCAACAAAAGCTCCAGATTCAGCCAAAGAGTAAAGTAGTAATCGGTTTTCTTGGAACACATGTAATGTACAACCGATGGTTTATTCAACTTGGCTTCCAGCTGGTTTCCTAGGTCGCCAGGAATATCCTGCTGGCCAATGACCGGGCCACTCCCCGAGACCCGGCACTGCGTCACCCCAACCGACAACTACACGGTCGTGCGACGCGGCCCCCAAATAAAATGTACGTCCCCCCTTCCCACAAAGAGAGCCCTCCCCCGGTGGCACCCGATCACCTCCGCAGCCCTCACTCTCTGCGCTTTCAGTCGATGTCTTTATTTCCTAAATCGGCCCAGCCATTCCTCTGCTACCTCGTCCTGAATTTCTGCCACTTCCTGGTTATGGAGCCATGGAGGATGATGTAAAAATCCTTTACATCAGGGATATGCAATTAGCGGACCTCCAGCTGTTGCAAAACTACAAGTCCCATCATGCTTCTGCCTCTGAGTGTTATGCTTGTGGCTGTCAGAGTCTTGCTATGCCCCATGGGATTTGTAGTTCTGCAACATCTGGAGGTCCGCTAATTGCATATCCCCGCTTTACATCATCCTCCATGGCTCCATAACCAGGAAGTGGCAGAAATTCAGGACGAGGTAGCAGAGGAATGGCTGGGCCGATTTAGGAAATAAAGACATCGACTGAAAGCGCAGAGAGTGAGGGCTGCGGAGGTGATCGGGTGCCACCGGGGGAGGGCTCTCTTTGTGGGAAGGGGGGACGTACATTTTATTTGGGGGCCGCGTCGCACGACCGTGTAGTTGTCGGTTGGGGTGACGCAGTGCCGGGTCTCGGGGAGTGGCCCGGTCATTGGCCAGCAGGATATTCCTGGCGACCTAGGAAACCAGCTGGAAGCCAAGTTGAATAAACCATCGGTTGTACATTACATGTGTTCCAAGAAAACCGATTACTACTTTACTCTTTGGCTGAATCTGGAGCTTTTGTTGCCCCTTGTAATTGATTGCTGGATTGATAACATAAGTTTGGTCTATAACACCACAACCAAAACTTCAGCTTCACCAGAGGGAGTTGATGTAAGGGTCCCAGGCTTTGGATAGACATATCCATTGGAATTTCTTGATCCTAGCAAAAGAAGTGTAGGACGTATTTGCCACTACAGGTGATCCTGTGATAAGCTTTAAATGTCCTCCTTTTTGATACCAAAATAGGGGTCATTTTCATCTGGTAAGGAGCCAATTTACATATTCACTTTGGGTGTAAGCCAACATTATGGTGAAGGTGGATCTTTAGCCTGATTGCAAGCATTTTTTCTTCAATTGAGGACTATCCAAGAGACTAACATCTCCAACCACTTATGCCTACTTTGGACTTACTTTATGTTTTGGCACTATTCACTTTTGAGCACAATAGATATCAGCACTATAATTATTTTGGACTTTTTTACTAGATCACATACCAGTAATAGGTGTTATAGCATTCATATATTCTGTATATTAATTTATATTTGATTATGTACACCAATTTATATTTGATTATGTATTATTATTGATTAATCAGCGCACCCATTCACCAATATTTTTGCACTGTATAATCACTTGATTATTTTTGGGTAGCAGCGATCTTATTTATTTTTATCTTTATATTTAAAAATAATTTATTTTGGCGCGAGATACCATAAATACGCGATCAAGGGGTTAACTGTGTTCCCTAGTGTGTGTTCCAACTGTGGGGGGGAGGGGACTCACTATAGGAGATGACAGATCGTGGTTCCCAGCTTGTAGGAACTCAAGATCTGCATCTCCTCTCCTCACAGAACAGGATTGTGTGCGTTTACTGCCTCTCTTGCCCGGGATTGCTTGTGGCCGGCGGTCATCGCGACTGCCAGTCAAAAGCATTGGCACCCCACAGTGCAGTGGGCGCGCGCCTCCACACCCGCTATCCTGCCTAAAAGGGACCGACGTACAGCTACGCCGGATCGTGCCGACCTGCTGCAGAATAAGGACGGCGGGAGGTGGGCAAGTGGTTAATTAAGCACACCAAGTGTCATTTCTGTCGGCTGCTTCATTCCTCTGCCATCACTGAAGGGACCCTCCATGCACCTCTAAGGAGCGACAGATGTCAGCATTGACAAACGATCTGAGTCGTTTTGTAGCTATTTAACGGTAACAGGAAACTTTGAAAGCAGCAAAGTAAGACTGGAGGATATAGAGAGGGATGAGCGCTCCTTGTGTGTGTTGTGAACGTGCTGGAAGTAACGCATTTATCGGCGTATATCGCGCACTTTTTTCCCCTTAAAATAAGGGGAAAATCGTGGGTGCGCGATATACGCCGATAGCCGCTTCCCGCGCTCAGTTTGAAATCCTGCGCCGACATATACCGAGTGCAGTACATCCGGCTAGGCTCGGCTTCGCTCGTGCTCACGCATAAACGTCACAGAGCGTGAGCGCGAGCGAAGCCGAGCCTTGCCGAATGTACGCGAGTGTACTGCACTCGGTATATGTCGGCGGAGGCGTTCGAACTGAGCGCGGGAAGCGGGGACTCGACTTGAGGAGCGCGCTGGAGTAGCCGGGAGGACACCGAGGCCGCAGCCGGACGCCGGACCGGACGATGGACGCTGGGAAGACACCAAAACTAAGTAATAAAATCATATAACATTTTTTTTTACAGGAATTTCGGGGGCAACTTTAGGGGTGCGCGGTATATGCGGGAGCGCACTATACCGCAATAAATACGGTAGTTGTGTGATCTGAGCAGTGGCTGCAATCCGGGCACGTGTATGGAATGATACTTTGTATTCTAATCAACTGCAGCCACATCAAAACCGTAAATTCCTTCGACGGTAGTTACACCCCAACATCTGACGTGGTCCTTCCACACACTCTGGAGCCTGCCTTCTGAAGTTGGATCCTCTCCAATATTGGATTGGGTTTATTCTCCAAACGTCGACCTTGCTGTGAAGGATTTGCTGAGGCGATTCCTCATGACTGCCCGTTTGACTCTTATGCTGTACCGCATGAGTCCACCATTTCTGGTAAGCGTACCAACCTTATCATATTGCACCTTAAAGATAAAGTTTCATCTACCTGAACAGTATAGGGGTCTCTTTCCACATTTATGGGATCGACCGTTTAACCACTGGGCACTTAAACCCCCTTGCTAACCAGACCAATTTTCAGCTTTCGGTGCTCTCACACTTTGAATGACAATTACTCAGTCATGCAACACTGTACTCATATGAAATTGTTGTCCTTTTTTTCCCACAAATAGAGCTTTCTTTTGGTGGTAAAAGTACTGCGGGTTGGCAAGTGGTTAAAGTACTTTTACCGTTTGCTTGGAATATACAAAGTACTTTAGTGTGCATGATATGGGCACAGTTTCACATGCATTTAACTGATTGCTAAGATTTATATACTGAGTACTATATTTATAGCTGCAAATTGTTTTTCAAACATTAACTAATGTGCATACATTTGCCTAACTTAGGCCCCTTTCACACCAAGATGTTTTAGGCGTTTTAGCGCTACAAATAACGCCTGAAAAAATCCTGTAGTCTTCAATGTGGAAGCCTGAAGCGGTGCGTTAGCAGGACCGCTCCAAAAGTCCTGCTGGCCGCATCTTTGGAGCGGCGTGTTTACCGCACCTTTACCGCTACTGCCCATTGAAATCAATGGGACAGCGCAGCTATACCGCCCGCAAACCGCTGCTGCTTGTGGGCGGTTTTAACCCTTTCTCGGCCACAGTGGGGGTTAAAATCGCACCGCTAGCAGGCGAATATGGCAGCAAAAATTACGTTATAGTGGCGCTAAAAATAGCACCGCTATACCGCCAGCACACCTCATGAGCCCAGTGTGAAAGGGGCCTTACTGTCTAAAGTGTGTACAGTTATAAGCAGAAACAATTCAATGGCCCACATTCATTTATAAAAGATATTGTTTGCTAGAAAAAAAATAAAAAATAAAAAACTTTAAAAACAACAGTCATGGGTATTTAAAACAAAGTTACATTGGTCCAGCTATTAACAATGTACATACCATACCTGGTCAATGCCCCTGGAAGCTGAAATCACTGAAGTAGACAATGCTATTCATGTGATCTCAACTAGCTTCCGGATCCCGTGCCAAGCCGCTGCCATCAGAACACAGGGAGTGGGCCATTTTGCACAACAGCCATTCAGAAACTGCTTTGCATTTTCTGATTGCATGTACAGCGTTCTGACTAGACGGCGAGGTGGAGATTGTAAAGTCACCACGCCACCTCTAGACATCATCCAATCAGAGAACGATTTGCATTCATTCAAAACATGCAAATCATTCACTGAATACAGGGCTCGACAAAACCCAAGCGCCAGGTCGCAATTGCGACTGGAAATTGCATCCTGGCGCCTGGATTACAATGCAGCAGTTGCGCGGACTAGCGTCTGGCTATCCGATTAATTGAGACCGCGGCTTTTGCGGCCTGCTGGAGCGGGATACATGTTCCATCTTCAAACTGCGCCCTCTGGTGGACAGTGCTGTGATGACTCAGCAGCGCGGCTTGCTCTCACTGCCCGCCCATCCTACCTTCCCTCAGTGCTAATCCCCCACCCCGCTGAGTTCGATCGCATGACCGCTGCGGTGGTCAGCTGGTTTTGGGCGTCCTATGCGGCGATGCCGGAAGTGTATGGCGGTTGTAGATGAAGGGACACCAGGGATAGGATGGTGCTGGAGGATAGAGAGCGTGAACCGTCCTAGGTGTGTGTCGTGCAGCCGTCACCCTCTCCCCATACAAAGGTATCTACACACTGACGGCTTCTTTTACAGAGGGCTCATTACTGCAGTGTGTCAAAGAGGTAGATCAACAAAATAAAGCATGGAGATACAGATGGATGGGTGAGCTTGCTTTGATCATTAAAAAATCTGTAATGGCATTTTCAGTGCTCATATACAGCTTAGAGATTCAGACTCAGAATCCTTTATTAATCCCAAAGGAGAGATACTAAATTCTGCTTACAGTTTAAAAGCAACTGCTAGTCTAGATCTAATCAGTGCAGCCTATCAGCGCCCATCAGAGCAGCCTCCTCAGTGCCACCTTATTTATTTTTTACTTTTTGTACTTTTCCGCTTGGCACCAGGCCTGAGCAATTCTTATTGCCTGACGCACCGGACAAGCAGTTCTGGGCACTGGACAGCTGATTTAAAAACTGGCTCCTAACTTTTTTAGCTGGCTCCTAGATTCTAAGCAAATTTGTCAAGCCCTGACTGAATAGCACCTGTGCTGAACCGCCGACCTCCTTGGTTCAGCGAGCATAAGCGCAGCCTGGCAGCTAGTAGAGATCACTGGAATAGTGTTGCCTACTTCAGTTATTTTCAACTTCCAGGGGCATTGGCCAGGTATGGTAGTGTGACAGTACAAGGCTCCGCCACTGTGAAAACGTTTGGAAAAAGGACACATCTGTAGAAGGCGGTGTCTGGGTTTTGTTAAAGATCAGGTGTGTTTGTGTTTGTGTTTGTGTTTGTGTGTGTGTGTGTGTGTGTGTGTGTGTGTGTGTGTGTGTGTGTGTGTGTGTGTGTGTGTGTGTGTGTAGATGCACACATCCTTTATAATAAAGGACTGAGAATAGTTCAGGGCTCCAACTCCCATTTTGAAGACAATGTTCTGCTGTGTGCATTAAAGCAGAAGTAAACCCATTCATAAAACAGTTTCATTTCCGGCACATGTCGGAAATGTAACACTCCCATTGGTTGTGCTCTCAACCAAACTGTCAAACCATCCAATGGCTGGTGTCATAACTGATCACATGTGCAGCCTCACGGCAGTTGTGGGTTAAACCTAGGCAAAGATGGCAGCTTCCTTGGCTGAAAACGATAGGGGGGGGGGGGGGGTTTATTTACACGTTAAGAAGGAACAGTGTGCATTGACAGGCTTGAAGCTATGTGCACTGAAGAGGGTCTGATGGACCCATTATTAAAGAGCAGAAGTTCTGCTGAAGAGAGAGTCAGGTGTCTTGCCATTTGTGTTACCCGTTTCTGCAGTCTGCAACCGAAACCCCTGTATGGTCAAGTTTGTGGACTTTATGGAAATCTGTTTTAGTAAAAGTGGGCTACCAGGCCCTTAAAAACACAGTTCCTACTGGCATGGACTTCACTAAAAAATTCATCTACCACAAGTAAATGTGAGTCTAATCACCCCAGTGTCACAGTATATTCTGTACATAGGTACATTATATACACCATACCGTATATACTATGTATAAAATATTAATGTCTGTAATTATTGTTTAACAGAAAGCAAAATTCTTGGGATAATCAGTGAAAACACTTACCTCAAGGGTGGAAAATTGATTGTAGCAAATGTAATGCATCAGATACCACGTTACAGTAATCTTAACAGGCTTAGCGCACTGGACGTTCTGAACTGTGAAGGAGAATGAATACATATATATCAGAGTCTCCCAAACAAATTATTCAGAATAATTTACATGAGGGCTGGACAGCTCCCAGGAACCGGGGAGAACACCAGCTTATAACCTGTTGATACATAAAAGGCCCCAACTATCATACCGAAATATACAGCCAATTAACTTTTTTTCAGTCTAAAAGAGTTAGTATTGAAATAATCAAAAAATAACATGAATGCTATGTTGTACATATTCAGTCAAAGGAATAGATAAAATTATTTAAACTAAAAACCCTCTAAAATTCAAAAGTGCTACTGTGCATATGATAAAGTTCTATCATACTATTACTATACCATGACAAGGTAACAATAGTGTAAGCTTAGTGTTTAGGGGTAGGTCTTCTTCCTCCATTTGTAAGTATGAGTTGTCTAAGTCGGATGTTTGTAACTCTGTACGGATACATACACTTTATAAGATCATTGGGCCAGATTCACAAAAGGGATACGACGGCGTTTCTCCTGATACGCCGTTGTATCCCTGTTTCTATCTATGCGACTGATTCATAGAATCAGTTACGCATAGATATCCCTAAGATCCGACAGGTGTAATAGTTTTACACTGTCGGATCTTAGGATGCAGTACCGCGGCCGCCGCTGGGGGGAGTTTGCGTCGTAAACCAGCGTCGGGTATGCAAATTAGGAGTTACGGCGATCCACAAAGCTTTTTCCCGTTGTTACGTCGTCGCGAGTGTTAGATTTCCGTCGCAAAGATAAGGCACCTTTAACATGGTGTAAAAGTACTCCACCATGTTAAAGTATGCCTGTCTTTCCTGCGTCGCTTTTGAATTTTTTTTTAATCTTTTATTTTTCCCGGCGTAAATCTTTTTTCACGTCGCGATTCACAAAACGTCGGTGCGTCGTAATTTCACGCAAGCACGTCGGGAAATTTGCGACGGGAGCATACGCAGTACGTCCGGCGCGGGAGCGCGCCTAATTTAAATAGTACTCGCCCCATTCTATTTGGCCCGCCTTGCGCCGGACGCATTTACGATACACTGCTGCAAGTTTCCAGGTAAGTGCTTTGTGGATCGAGCACTAAACCTAAAAACTTACGGCGGTGTAACTTAAATGGCTTACGTTTCCCCGACGCAATTGTACGTGAATCTGGCCCCAAGTGTCTTTTGCCACTTCTAAATTGATACTTAACGGCACTATTGCATCTTTATTGAATATTTTATTTTTATTTTTTTTTCCCATGTAGATTGTATGCACTAAGCTTACACTATTGGTACCTTCTCATGGTATAGCAATAGTTTATGACAGGGGTCTTCAAACTTTATAAACAAAGGGCCAGTTTTATATCCTCCAGATTTTAGGAGGGCCGAACTGTGGTCATCGGGAGTAAAAATGATCCTGGCATCAGTGGGAGTAAACATCGCATCTTTGGTATTAGGTGGTGGAAAAGTGCCCTATTGCTGGTGTCAGTGGGCTGAATAGCGCACCATAATTGGTTTCAATAGAACGAATAGTGCATCATCATTGGTGTCAGTGGATTCAGTAGTGCCCCATCATTGGTGTCAGACGAAGGAATAATGCACCACCATTGGTGTCAGTGGCAGTGGTGGCTCCATTTTTTTTGGGGGGGGGGGGTTGCGGCAAACAAACCCTCCCCACCAGGTCTGCACTTACACCCCATCCAGGTCGTGGGTGGCTTCCCTGGCTTCTCCTCCCGGCCAATTTCCAAGGAGAAGCAGGAAGACAATATCGAATGTTGATTCACTAATGGCACAAGTGGGTGGGGTCGGGGCGCAGTGCTCTGTGCCCCAAGCACAACCTTTTTGAAGCCAATTAGAGCTTCAGGTTATAAACATGTGCTGCAAAAAAAATATATAAAAAAATAGTAGAAAGCTATGTGTCCGGCACCCCATATGGAGATTAGGGGCTGGTGCCCCTTATAGACCACTTCAATACCAGGCACTTTCACCCCATCCTGCCCTGGACAATTTTCAACTTTCATCGCCGTCACACTTTGAATAACAATTGCACGGTCAAACAGAGCTTTCTTTTGGTGGTATTTGATCACCTCTGGGGTTTTTATTTTTTAGCTAAACTAAAAAAAGTACAACATTTTTGAAAAAAAAAAAAAAAAAGCTTTTCTTTGTAATAAAAAATAGTTTTCCTCCTTCACCGACGGGCACTGATGGGTACTAATGAAGCCCTACTACGAAAGTAAGACCTAGCGTGATTATCAGGGTGGGCTGCAATATAAGCCCTACGCCGATAATAAGCCCCAGTAAATTTCATTAAAAATCCTATAATCCTTTTTGTAAAACTGGGGCAGTGTCTCTGATTGTTGCTGTATTGAAAATCTCATGTTTACACCCACCGCTGACCCGCCGGAGGTCCTCTTCTCTCCTCCCGGCTGACATCTGCTGCCCCTTCTGTGCACGGAGCAGGCTGATGTCAGCGGGGATCTCGGCTCTTCTCTTTCCTCCCCTCCACTCCTCAGAGAAGACAAGGGAGCAGTTATAAAAGGTACTTTAGATACTTTCTCCTGACCTGACAATGAGGGGGGGGGCAGGGGAGGAGTGTCCGCTGGGCACCCGAGATTGCCGGCAAACACGGCAGGAGTGTGGATCTGTGTGTGTGTAAACCTCCTGTCAGAGGTGAGGAGACTGATGTGTGTTCCCAGAACAGAGGAACACAGATCGGTCTCCTCCCCTTGTGAGTCCCCGCCCCTACAGTTAGAAATCACTCCCAGGGAACATATTAACCCCTTCAGCGCCCCCTAGTGTTAACCCCTTCCCTGTCAGTCACATTTACACAGTAATCAGTGCAGTTTTATAGCACTAATCGCTGTATAAATGTGAATGGTCCCAAAAACGTGTCAAGTATCCGATATGTCCGCTGCAATGTCATGGTCACAATAAAAATCGCAGATCACCGCCATTACTAGTAAAAAAAAAAAATAAAAAAAAAAAAAAAATCTATCCCCTATTTTGTAGACGCTATAACTTTTGCGCAAACCAATCAATATACGCTTATTGCGATTTTTTTTTTACCAAAAATATGTAGAAGAATACGTATTGGTCTAAACTGAGGAAAATTTAATTTTATTTATTTTTTTTAAATGTTGATATTTATTAAATCAAAGAGTAAAAAATATGGCGTTTTTTCAAAATTGTTGATTTTCTTTTGTTTATAGCACAAAAAATAAAAACCGCAGAGATGATCAAATACCACCAAACGAAAGCTCTATTTGTTGGGGGGAAAACAAAGATTTCATTTGGGTACAGTGTTGCATGACTGCACAATTGTCTTTCAAAATGCAACAGCGCTGAAAACTAAAAATTGGTCTGGGCAGGAAGGGGGTGAAAATGCCCTGTATGGAAGTGGTTAAGGATATTATTGACCTTCAGTGTTCAGATGCTGTTATTTGGGTTTAGTTTTTGCGCTGTCTGTATTTTCTTATTATTCACCACCTTGTAGACCTGGATAGAGTGTGGAACTTCAGCTAGAGTGCCCCTTTAAAAGCTTTTTTTTTCTGTGCCAGGATTTATGCTCTCCTTCCGCATTTTATTGCGGCCGGGAGTCATGTGACAGGCAAGAAGACAGTTCAAATCCAGGATTTAGAACGCTCGTTTTTGAAAACTACTTACATAGTAAGCTATATCAGCGTCCAAAAGAGGGGCTGGCATAGTCTTCTATAAATGGCCTAACAAACCCTTTAATACACTAGAGCAGGGGTCTCCAAACTGCGGCCCTTTGGTTGCTTTTATCTGGCCCGTGGGGCACGAATCCTCCCATTGATACAGGACACTAGTTTGCCATCGAACACCAACAATGAAGTACCATTTCTCCCACTGACACTAATAATAGGGCACTATTTCTCTTTATGATACCAACGATTGGGCACTATTCCTCTAATCTAATACCAAATGTGGTGATGTTTACTCCTACTGTTGCCAAAAAAATGTCCACTTCCGCTGGCCACGACATGGCCCTCCTGAAGTCTGAAGGACAGTAAACCGGCCCTTTGTTTAGAAAGTTTGGAGACCCCTGCACTAGAGGAAGGCAAGAATCCCTGACAGGTTTTTATCTGGGTCTAGTGTTGCCGCTGTATATTCCCATTTCCTGTCTAGTGAAGCGGTTGTCATCAAGACAGGAAGTGAGAATACATCTCTCCAACAGAGCCCTGGATAGGAGTGAAAGTGTGACAGGAGTCCAAACCACTACCCATTCCAAAACAGATATTAAAAATGGCAGGAGGGGGGGGTGGTTTTGGGTAGAAAACACTTTACCAAATCAATAAAGAATGAGACCTGACACAGGATGATAGATAAGCAATAGAATACACATTTGCATGTGGTGGTAAAAGTAACTGACCATTGCGACACATCACAAGCAGCAAATACACGCTATTCCACTCATTGTAAAATAACTGTACTACTGCAAATATTGTGCAATTAAATGCAATATTTTATCCAATTGCTCCAAGCCTCTCAACTTCCTTATAAGCTGTATAGGAATTGGACCCTCCAGATGCCCATTTATGTACTGAATGCAGATGAACCATTTTATAAGGCTTCATTTCCATGGACGTTTTTGGAGCTACTTTTCTGAGCGTTTTCTGCAGCTTAAAAACGGCTCTCCATGTTAGCCTATGGCCTCATGCCCACCATGACATTTTTGAGCTGTAGATGGCTGAGCCGTTTTTAAGCTGCAAAAAAAAACCCAGGACCAGTGCGTTCTGAAGCTCCAGCGTTAGAGCTGTAAAAACGTCAGACGTTAAAAAACGCTCAAAAACGTCCAGAAACGCTACCGCGGCAGTTTTGAGCTCCAGCTCAAAAAAAAAATATTAAATAAATAAACATGGACAGGTGTTTTTAAGCTGTAAAAAAGGCTAAAAAAAAGTGGTTGTAAAAACGTCCATGGAAATTAAGCCTTATAAGAGAAGAGACATGATCAACAATTAAGCCTGTCAAACTGTAAAAAAAAACACCTATTATCACTGTAAAACATGAGTGTTTTCAGCATGCTACCTATAAAGTGGATGTATGACAAATAAAAATTGCAAAACCACCAAAAATGAATGCAGAAAACACAGCCCAGAAAAAAAAACAGCAGTTTGTACTTACGTGTCACTTCTATGTATGTTTTGTTGAATAATATCTTTCTGAACAAGAGAGGCATTGCATCACCCTAGGAGATAAAAAGACAAGCTTTTAGAAAGTCTGGCCATATCAAAAAAATACAAAAGTATATTGGAAGCAGTGTTTTTTTTATTATTATTATTATTATCAGCATTTCAAAACAATTCCAAATATTATCTTAAAACATACAATGCAATTTATCTTATCAGTTCCCATGCCCTTCAATAGCGACACAAAGAAAAAAGGGGGAATAAAAACAAGAAAAATTAAAGCGGGGGTTCGCCCTAAAAAAAAAAAAAAAATAAATAAATAAATTCTACCATGCCATCCAGCATACTAGCGCAAGCTACAGTATGCCTTTATTTTATTTTTTTTGCGCCGTACTCACAGTTTAATCCCGTAGTTAAGTTTCAGACTCCCCGCGAGGAGTAGGCGCTCCTATGCAGAGGAGAACATGATTGACGGCCAGCTATGGCGCGTCACGCTTCCCGAAAATAGCCGAAATAGGACTTGGCTCTTCACGGCGCCTGCGCAGTCAGCTCCTAGTCTGTGCGCAGGCGCCGTATAGCGCCGTGAAGAGCCGAGTCCTACTCCGGCTATTTTCGGGAAGCGTGACGCGCCATAGCCGGCCGTCAATCATGTTCCCCTCTGCATAGGAACGCCCAATCCCCGCGGGGAGTCTGAAACTTCACTACGGGATTAAACTGAGTACGGCGCAAAAAATACAAATAAAGGCATACTGTAGCTCACGCTAGTATGCTGGATTTCATGGTAGAAACTAGGGGTGCAACGGATCAAAAAACTCACGGATCGGATCGATCCTCGGATCAGGAGTCACGGATCGGATCATTTTCGGATCAGCAAAAAAAAAAAAAAAAGGGTCAGTTTTTTCATTGGTCCAAAATATATATATTATATATTTATATATATATATATATATATATATATATATATATATATATATATATATATATATATATATATATATATATATATATATATATATATATATATATATATATATATATATATATATAAATAAAATATTTTTTTTTTTGGACCAATGAAAAAACTGAACTTTTTTTTTTTTTTTTGCTGATCCGAAAAAAGAGCACAATAGCAATTCACAGGGGTGGATTAAAGAGGAAGCAGGTGAGGCTGTTTGGGACTTAAAGTACAATCTTGATGTTTTTACAGCAAAAAAATATTATATATATATATATATATATATATATATATTTTTTTTTTGCTGTAAAAACATCAAGATTGTACTTTAAGTCCCAAACAGCCTCACCTGCTTCCTCTTTAATCCACCCCTGTGAATTGCTATTGTGCTCTTTTTTCCCCCTTTCCCCCCCCTCCTCTCACACCAGTGCTTCACTGCTAACATTCCCATTCAGCTTGCTAGAGCCCAGTGCACAGCGTGACACGCCTCCCCGGGGAGGCGTGTCACGCTGGGCTCTGGCAAGCAGACTGGCCGCCGCTCCGGAGCTAGGCCGAAGCCGGGGACTTTCCTAGGCCTAGGCTCCGGAGCGCTCCGCGGATCGCGGGGTGTGCCGATCCGAACGGGGTGGCCCGTTCGGATCACGGATCGGTGACGATCCGTTACACCCCTAGTAGAAACTTGTTTTTTAGGGTGAACCACCGCTTTAAATAAAATTCCTGTGTTACAGCCTCCCATGCAGCAACACGTCACAGATTCCAGCACATCACATACAGTGAAGTAAGCCAGATCTAGTTTGGATTCACACTACATTTACTCTGGACTATCAAAACAGAGAGTGACGATAGTAGAGCATTACATATTACGTTCACACGAATTGTTATAGAATTTCATCATGCAATGTATCATTAAAGGGTCACTAAAGAAAAAAAAAAATTCGCTGAAATGACTGTTTACAGGGTATAGAGACATAATAGTTAACCAATTCCTTTTAAAAATGATTAAAAATAGATAAAAACCAATCATATAATCTACCTACAGTTTAGTTTCGTTTTTTCTGTTGTTTCCTGGCTCTCTGATGTACGGAGACAAAGAGCCAATAGAGGTCGGTGATGCTTTGTAAAATGAAACTGGATTGGTGCTGACACACAGTAATCACACCTCCTTGATTAGTCACCACAGTGAGAAATCTCCCAGTACTGTGGTGATCAGGAAACAGACAACCAGGAAGTGTCCAGAACAGAGAGGAATTACAGCAAAATCAAAGCAAAAACGAACAATGAGGACATGAAACCAGGACTGCAGTAAGGTAAAGGAAGCTATTTAGCTAAAAAAAAAAAAATTCCTTTAGTGACCCTTTAAGACTTTTTATGTTACTGTAAGGCCCCTTTCACACTTGCGGACCGTATGTACGCTTTTTCATCCATCCGTGTGCGGACGAAAAAGGGACATACATTGGTCCCTATGAGATCGCGGGTGTATGCAGATGAACATCCGCCGATACCCAATCTCGCCAGCCTCCGCATTCCTCCGATTCTGCAGACGGAGGAAAAACCCTATTTTTCCTTCCGTCTGCGGATCGGATGAACACGGACAGGCGGTCCGTGTTCATCCGATCCCCCCATAGAGGAGAGCGTAGAAAAGACAAGGCGGTCCCTGCACAGTGTGCGGGGACTGCCCTGTCATCCGCCGGCACAGCGGGGATCAACGGAGCGATCCCCGCTGAGCAAACGGAGGTTCACGGGGCGGATCATTACTGATCCGCCTCGTGTGAAAGGGCCCTTACGCTTTCATTATATTTCAATAAACATTTTATTGTGAAAAAAAAAAAAAAAAAAAAAAAAGAAGTGTGACTGCATCAAGATGTAGAACATCTTTACCAGTTACATCCCACGTTGCAGTTACAGTGCCTTGAAAAAGTATTCATACCCCCTTGACATTTTCCACATTTTGTCAAAAATGTATTTTATTGTGTGTCTGTAAATCCAGGTAGTGAACAGGCAGCAGCTTCAGCTGCCCACAGTTAAAATGGTTGTTTCCAGGCTGCAGCAAGTACAGAATCACAGTATATATAAAATAATATGCAAAGTGGTTGGAGGGAAGCTTCAGAATGGCTAAGATGTTTTTATTACAAATTATATGAGCAGACTGCAATTCCTCTTTAAGCATCCACAGTTCTGGGTCATGCACCTACATGATGTCATATAGGGCCACAGCGGCTGTGTCCATGCAGCAACGTGTCCCAATAGACATCTATGGGACTGCCAGCACAGGGATGCACACAACACTGGTGTATTCCTGTGTCCGCAAAACAAGGCTCTGCACTGTGTACACGAGTATTCGCCCATGTGAACGAGGCCTTAGAGCAGGGGTGCCCAACCAGTGGCCCCAAATGCACTTTGCCTGGGACAGCAACAGCTGGCGATACCTGAATGTTAGACTGTTATTATAGGTAAGTTTATTACTAAAATCACAGTGTGTATATATGGACATATTTGTTCTGCAGTAGTTACTGTGAAGCTTTCAAACCGATTCGCAAGTGCAGCGCAGAACCACCTGCAATGACCTGCACTGAGCCATAGACTTCTGTTATTACCTGTGGGTTGGGGCACTTGAGAAGTGGATATAATAGAAGTCTATGGCAAAGTTCAGCTAACCGCAGGAAAGCCACAGGTGCACTACGTCAGGGGTTGACAAATTTGCTTGGAATCTAGGAGCCAGCTAAAAAAGTTAGGAGCCAGAAACGCACCCCGTCCCGATGAGCTTGCGCGCAGAAGCGAACACATACGTGAGCAGCGCCCGCATATGTAAACGGTGTTCAAACCACACATGTGAGGTATCGCCACGATTAGTAGAGCGAGAGCAATAATTCTAGCCCTAGAGCTCCTCTGTAACTCAAAACATGCAACCTGTAGATTTTTTTAAACGTTGCCTATGAAGATTTTAAAGGGTAAAAGTTTGTCGGCATTCCACGAGCGGACGCAATTTTGAAGCGTGACATGTTGGGTATGAATTTACTCGGCGTAACATTATCTTTCATAATATTAAAAAAAAAATGGGGATAACTTTACTGTTGTCTTATTTTTTAATTTAAAAAAAAGTGTAATTTTTTTCCCAAAAAAGTGCGCTTGTAAGACCGCTGCGCAAATACGGCGTGACAGAAAGTATTGCAACAATCGCCATTTTATTCTCTAGGGTGTTAGGATAAAAAATATATATAATGTTTGGGGGTTCTAATTAGAGGGAAGAATATGGCATTGAAAAATAGTGAAAAATTACATTAGCATTGCTGTTTAACTTGTAATGCTTAACTTGTAATACCAACGGCCACCACCAGATGGCGCCAGCTCACATCTGGTGGTAATAACTTGTAATACCAACGGCTCACCACCAGATGGCGCCAGCTCAAAAAAAAAATGTTTTTTTTTTTTGCCCACCTTCCAAGCCAAGTCGCCAGGACACTATTTCTAGTCGCCATGGCGACCGGGATTTGTCGAGCCCTGCACTACGTTGCACCCTCAGTGTGGGTATATCAAAGCGCTTCAGTGTGAAAGCAGCCTTGGGCCCCTTTGACATGATCAGCGTGACACAATTGGACCTTTCGTCCACCTCTACTTAGCCCAGTGTTTCTCAATTCCAGTCCTCAGGGCCCCCCCAACAGGTCAGGTTTTCAGGATTTCCCTCAGATGAAAAGGCTGTGGTGATTACTAAGGCAGTGAAACTGATCAAATCACCTGTGCAAAATAATGGAAATCCTGAAAACCTGACCTGTTGGGGGGGCCTGAGGACTGGAATTGAGAAACACTGACTTAGCCACAGATGTAAATGGACTTGTGGTCGTTTTAACCACACACCTACCTCTAATTTGATCCACACAAAAAAAAAACAGAAGGGGGGGATCCGTCCTCTTCCATCTGGGAAGATCGGATTGGAGGGCCATTATAGTAGAGTGGGATGTGCCCCTGTCTGCTCTGTGTATGCAGAGAGGACATGGGCCTGTCATCTGCCTGCTCTGTTCATTGTGGCCCGCGACCCGTTACCAAGTCGCTTCAGTGGCCCTCGCCTTTTGTGCAGGAAGTCAGGACATATCAGCAGCTTTCTGTTATGGGAAAGCAGATGGAAACTTGAACTCTGAACAGACCATGTGATGAGATAAAACGATGGCGCTGAGATAAATCCTACGAGTCAGTGTGCTTCCTTGTCTCATCACAATAAGAATCAATATGGAAGGTGAAAAAGAAAAAAAAAAAAATTTAGAGGGAACCTAGCACGGAGAGGATATAAAACGCAACAATATTGACATCCTCCATGTCATGCCCAAGAATTTATTGGATTTTTTTTATTATATTTTCTTAATAAACACACGTTAACTCTAGCTGTGGCAAAGGTGTGCAAAACCAACAATGACAGCAAAGTTCTAGATCCTTTGGGAGGCAAAACAGTACAACTCTGTACCTTTGTCTGTACGTACTGACCTGAACAGGGACCAGGACGTCTCCGATTTACTTGTTCCACACCAGTGACTCAAAATAAAATAATGTCCCTTGCCTCTGCTTATACAGAATAGAATGCTGCTTTTACTATGGATCATATTTGTAGAGCAGTGCATGTGACATTCACCAAACATTTACTGCAGGCAGGGGCGGACTGACAACTCATGGGGCCCCCGGGCTTACAGGTGGCCACCATGCCAGGAGGCAGTGCAGAGGCCGGGCAGCCAAAATCTCTGGATTTTCACATCAAAAGCATGTCAGTTTCGGACATATCAGGGACAGATGTAAAAAAAATAAAAATAAAAACACAGATTTTTAAATACTGTCCCTGGTTTTACTGAGCCTGGCAACCCTGATGAGGCCCCCTAGTGGCATGGGGCCCTCGGGCAGTGCCCGAGTGACTCAATGGTCAGTCCGCGCCTGACTGCAGGTGAAGTAATCACTCTCACTTGAATTTCAAACATTTAATAAAAAGGTATTCTCATCAATAAAAAAAAAAAAAAAAAAAAAAAAAAAACATTGTGCATTTATTACATTTTTGCATTGGAGAGTGCAGAGCATTACAACCATGTTTAGTGGATCACAGGTGCAATGCCTAGGCTCCTGCAGACTTCCCCCAGCCTCAGGTTGGTATGAAGGGCATGAAATCAATAGCATAGCTGTGTTATGACATTGCGCTCCATTAAAAACCAGATGGGACTTGCAGTCTCTCCATTCACCAATCTATGTAAAGGCGCAGCTGTGTGGGCGGAGCCATACACAACTGCACCCAAATTCCAAACTAAACAGAAGCCAGCTGGGAGAAGAACAGCACCACGCAGTTAAAGGGGGGGGGGGGTGGCGCTTCCCCCCTCCCCCTTTACTTGTAGTGCTGGAGAAAGAACTGTCATTGGACCTAGGGTAACCACATTTCCAAACTACCATTCAGGCTGTTTTTCATGCATCAATTGACAGATAAAAAAATAAAAACATACAGAACGGCCATGTGAAAGGAGCCCAATGTTACACTTTAAAATGTAATTAACCACTTCAGCCCCAGAAGAATTTACCCCCTTCCTGACCAGAGCACTTTTTGCGATTCGGCACTGCGTCGCGTTAACTGATAATTGCACGTCGTGGGACGTGGCACCCAAACAAAATTGACGTTTTGTTTTTCCCCACAAACAGAGCTTTTGGTGGTATTTGATCACCAATGCGTTTTTTTTTTTGCGCTATAAACAAAAGAGCGCCAATTTTGAAAAAAAACACAATATTTTTACTTTTTGATTCAATAAATATCAATTTTTTTTTATTTGATCACCAATGCGGTTTTTATTTTTCACGCTATAAACAAAAGAAGAGCGACAATTTGGAAAAAAAAACAATATTTTTACTTTTTGATTTAATAAATATCAAATTTTTTTTATATATATTTTTTAGGCCGATATGTATTCTTCTACATAAGCGTTTAGCGATTGGTTTGCGCAAAAGTTATAGCATCTACGAAATAAGGGATAGATTTATTGCATTTTTATAAGAAAAATTACTAGTAATGGCGGCGATCTGCGATTTTTATTGTGACCGTGACATTAGGACGGACATATCGGACACTTTTGACACATTTTTGGGATCATTCACATTTATACACGATTAGTGCTATAAAACTGCACGGATTACTGTGTAAATGTGACTGGCAGGGAAGGGGTTAACACTAGGGGGGTTAATTATGTTTCCTAGTGAGTGATTCCAACTGTAGGGGGCGGGGACTCACAAGGGGAGGAGACCGATCTGTGGTCTTCTGTACTGGGAACACACATCGGGGGGAGGGGAGGGGGAAGGAGGGGGAGGGGGAAGGAGGGGGAGGGGGAAGGAGGGGGAGGGGGGGAGGGGGAAGGAGGGGGAGGGGGGGAGGGGGAAGGAGGGGGAGGGGAGGGGGAAGGAAGGGGAGGGGAGGGGGAAGGAAGGGGAGGGGAGGGGGAAGGAAGGGGAGGGGAGGGGGAAGGAAGGGGAGGGGAGGGGGAAGGAAGGGGAGGGGGAGGGGGAAGGAAGGGGAGGGGAGGGGGAAGGAAGGGGAGGGGAGGGGAGAGGGAAGGGAAGGGAAGGGGAGAGGAGGGGAGGGGAAGGGAAGGGAGGGGGAGAGGAGGGGGGGGGAAGGGAAGGGAAGGGGGGGGGAGGGGAGGGGAGGGGAAGGGAGGGGGAGGGGAAGGGGAGGGGGAGGGGAGGGGGAAGGGAGGGGAGGGGGAAGGAAGGGGAGGGGGAAGGAAGGGGAGGGGGAAGGAAGGGGAGGGGGAAGGAAGGGGAGGGGAGGGGGAAGGAAGGGGAGGGGGGGGGGAAGGGAGGGGGAAGGGTACAGAGGGGTGGGGAGAAACTGGCAGGATCAGCCAGGTTTTTTAGATGTTACAGGAGGCCAAATCACTCCTCTGAGGTATTTTACAATTGGTGAGGAAGCAGTGAACAGGGCTCACCACCTGGTGGAATCCTGAAAATGCCAACCCACTGCGCCACAACCATGTGGTTGCGGAGTGGCCCCGTTTCCTTCAATGGTCATGTTCTGCAGCAATACCGCCCTTCAAATGTGACATGGAGTTTAATTCTTGTGGACACAAAGCAAAGCATCCATGGCATGTTTACATACAGCTCTGAATGACTGCATGCCCTTATTCATATGGGCAATCGGGGGGGGGGGGGGGGATGAATAAAACTGCTTGCTTTCACTGCCCCTGAACAAGCCCTAAAACTAAACAAATAAATACATAAAAATAAGTAAGGAAGTTTTGCCTTTGAATTATACTTTTTAACCAAAATAATAAAGTTAAAAAGGCAAAGTGTACCCATACATTGCTACCTACTCCTGGGTTTAGAGTGTGCCCATGCCCCCCCACCTCCGGCTCGCACTGTCATTGTACACAGCGGGAGCATGTCAGCAAGTCCCAGCCAATAATCGTCACAGCCCAGAGCTCTGTGTGACAGAGGGAGCCATCTGTCTGTTTCTGAGAAATCATTATTAAAAAGCAGCACATTTTACACATAGTTAGGCACAATTTTAACCCCTTGATCGCCCTAGATGTTAACCCCTTCCCAGCCAGCAGTCAGCACAATCGCCTTCACTAACAGCACACTCAGTGCGCATGCGCCGTAGACATTGGTGCAGTCTTTTCAGCAAATATCTCCTAAACCAGAGGGTTGACAAAATTTGCTTGGAATCTAGGAGCCAGCTAAAAAAGTTAGGAGCCAGAAAATGCTCCCGTCCCGACGAGCTTGCGCGCAAAAGCGAACACCTACGTGAGTAGCGCCCGCATATGTAAACGGTGTTCAAACCACACATGTGAGGTATCGCCGCGATTGGTAGAGCGAGAGCAATAATTCTAGCCCTAGGCCTCCTCTAACTCAAAACATGCAACCTGTAGAGTTTTTTTAAACGTCGCCTATGAAGATTTTAAAGGGTAAAAGTTTGTCGGCATTCCACGAGCGGACGCAATTTTGAAGCGTGACATGTTGGGTATGAATTTACTCGGCGTAACATTATCTTTCATAATATAAAAAAAATTGTCTAAAATTGTCTAATTTAAAAAAGTGTAATTTTTTCACAAAAAAGTGTGCTTGTAAGACCGCTGCGCAAATACGGCGTGACAGAAAGTATTGCAACGATCGCCATTTTATTCTCTAGGGTGTTAGGATAAAAAATATATATAATGTTTGGGGGTTCCAATTAGAGGGAAGAAGATGGCAGTGAAAATAGTGAAAAATAACATTAGAATTGCTGTTTAACTTGTAATACCAACGGCTCACCACCAGATGCCCCCTTCCAAGCCAAGTCGCCAGGACCCTATTTCTAGTCGCCATGGCGACCTGGCGACCGGGATTTGTCGAGCCCTGTAACTGTGTAGGTTTAGGAGATATTAGTTACACCTACAGGTAAGCCTTAATCTAGACTTACCTGTAGGTTAAAGTGGTCTGTAAGGTTTTACAACCACTTTAATGTCACTGGAGAAGTCAGGGGCAGTCAGTCAGTTTCAAAATGTTGTGTTCTTTTTTTGGTTTATATATATATAAAAAAAAAAAAAAATGTAAAAACTCAGTGGTGATCAAATACCACCAAAAGAAATCTATATTTGTGTGAAAAAAATGATATACATTTTGTTTGGGTACAGCGTCGCATGACCGTTCAATCACCAGTTAAAAATAGCGCAATGCCGAATAGCAAAAAATGTCCTGGTCACAAAGGGGGTAAAATCTTCCAGAGCTGAAGTGGTTAAATGTCAGTACATATTAGAACGCACTGCATAAAAGGAGTGTTTCTGGCACGAGCATGTTGTCCTTGCGAGACACGCACGGGTACACCCCAAACACTTTAATTTCCGGCCACCAAATCGCAGTACCACGTGCTCTGATGCATCGCTATCCAAAAAAAGTAGTTCTTGCGCTACTTTCTGCGTGTTCTGCTACATTTGGCAACCCATTGCAATGAGCTGACAAAACCAGAATGTGCGCAGACTGAAGATTCTAGTGTGAACTGACCCCAATGCTCGCCATACACCGGGCGAAAAATCATTAGAATGCAATCATGATAACAAATGATATTGCCGTCATAGAACGACAGAATTGTGAACGATAAATCGCTCAACGAACATTAATGAATCAGTTTCACGTTCGTTTTTTGCTTCTGGGTCACATGCGCAATGCCAACAGTTCAATTGCTATCTACTTGCCTACTGGCCACTTTCACCCCCTTCCTGCCCAGGCCAATTGTTAGCTTTCAGTGCTGTCGCACTTTAAATTTTAATTGCGCAGATATGCAACACTGTACCCAAATGAAATCTTTATCATTTTTCTGAGACAGATGGAGCTTTCTTTTGGTGATATTTAATCACTGCTTGGGTTTTTATTTTTTGCCAAACAAACAAAAAAATATATGGAAGATTAAAAAAAAAATCCTTTCCTTGTTTGTTATAATAATTTGCAAATAAATAATTTGACTTCACCGACGGGCACGGATGGGGAGTGAGAAGCAACAGCGAGAGGCGGAAATGATGAGCAGTTTTGAGGCTGCACTGATAAGGCATTAATGGGCACTATGAGGCAGCAGTGACAAGCGACACTGGTAAGCAGTTTTGAGGCTGCACTGATGGGCACTAATAAGGCGACACTAATGGGGTGGTACTGATGGGCACTATGAGGCAGCAGTAAAAGGCGGAACTGATGGACCCTATGAGGCAGTACTAATGAGGCGGCAGAGAGGCAGCACTAATGGACACTATGAGGCGGCACTAATGGACACTATGAGGCTGCAGTGGGAGGCAAAACTGATTAGTAGTGAGAGGCGGCACTGATGGGGTGGTACTGGTGAGCAACAGTGAGAGGCAGCACTAAGCCTTCTCTTCTGAAGGATCAGGACGACACTGTATGGAAATAAGCGCCTTGAGGCGATTCAGTTCGCATTTGTAGCGCTATACAAGTTATTCAATCACTCACTCATGGACACAATGAGGCAGCAGTGAGAGGCGGCACTGAGGGGCAGAGAGAGGCTGCACTGATGAGGCGGCACTGATGGACACAAAGAGCAGTGAGAGGCAGCACTAATGGGCAGTTATGAGGATGCACTAATAAGGCGTCAGTGAGAGGCGGCACTAATAGGCAATGAGGCGGCAGTGAGAGCTGGCACTGATGGACACTATGAGGCGGCAGTGAGAGGCGTCACTGATGGACACTATGAGGCGGCAGTGAGAGGCGTCACTGATGGACACTATGAGGCGGCAGTGAGAGGCGTCACTGATGGACACTATGAGGCGGCACTGATGGACACTATGAGGCGGCAGTGAGAGGCGGCACTGATGGACACTATGAGGCAGCAGTGAGAGGCGGCACTGATGGACACTATGAGGCAGCAGTAAGAGGAGGCACTGATGGACACTATGAGGCAGCAGTGAGAGGCATCACTGATGGACACTATGAGGTGGCAGTGATGAGGAACTATGAGGTGGCAGTGATGAGGAACTATGAGGTGGCAGTGATGACGAACTATGAGGTGGCAGTGATGACGAACTATGAGGTGGCAGTGATGACGAACTATGAGGTGGCAGCGAGAGGCGTCACTGATGGACACTATGAGGCGGCAGTAAGAGGCGTCACTGATGGGACACTATGAGGCGGCAGTGAGAGGCGTCACTGATGGGACACTATGAGGCGGCAGTGAGAGCCGTCACTGATGGGACACTATGAGGCGGCAGTGAGAGGCGTCACTGATGGGACACTATGAGGCGGCAGTGAGAGGCGTCACTGATGGGACACTATGAGGCGGCAGTGAGAGGCGTCACTGATGGGACACTATGAGGCGGCAGTGAGAGGCGTCACTGATGGGACACTATGAGGCGGCAGTGAGAGGCGTCACTGATGGGACACTATGAGGCGGCAGTGAGAGGCGTCACTGATGGGACACTATGAGGCGGCAGTGAGAGGCGTCACTGATGGGACACTATGAGGCGGCAGTGAGAGGCGTCACTGATGGGACACTATGAGGCGGCAGTGAGAGGCGTCACTGATGGGACACTATGAGGCGGCAGTGAGAGGCGTCACTGATGGGACACTATGAGGCGGCAGTGAGAGGCGTCACTGATGGGACACTATGAGGCGGCAGTGAGAGGCATCACTGATGGGACACTATGAGGTGGCAGTGATGAGGAACTATGAGGTGGCAGTGATGAGGAACTATGAGGTGGCAGTGATGAGGAACTATGTGGTGGCAGCGAGAGGTGGCACTTGATGGACACTATGACCCCAATCACACTGGGATGCTTTTCAGGCGTTTTAGTGCTAAAAATAGTGCCTGTAAAGCGCCTCTCAAGCCACCCCAGTGTAAAAGCCTGAGTACTTTCACACTGGGCAGTGTACTTGTAGAATGGAAAAAAAAAGGCCTGTATACACCGCTCCACCGCCCCTGCTCATTGAAATGAATGGGCAACACTGCCGAAGCGCTTTGGAAGCGCCGCAACACGGGCGTGAACAACCCTTTCCTCGGCCGCTAGTGGGGGTTAAAAGCGCCCCGCTAGCGGCCGTACAGCGCCGCTATAACATCGGTAAAGCATCGCTAAAAGTAGCAGCACTTTACCGCTAATGCCTAGATGTGAAAGGGGTCTATGAGGTGGCAGCGAGAGGTGGCACTAATGGGCACTGATTATCAGTGTAAGGCGGATGACAGGTCCGTCTCCGCTCACTGTGCGGGGAAGGACCTGTCAGCGCTCTGCTCTCCTCTATGGGGAATCGGATGAAAACGCTTTTCTGTTTCCACCCGATCCGATCTGCCAAACGGATGGAAAAATAGGGTTTCCATCATTCGTCTGCATTTAGCAGATCGGATGTCAGCGGACATGTCACCGCTGACATCCGTCGCTCCATAGAGGTGAATGGAGCGTCTGTTCAGGTCTGCCTGAAAAACTGACAGTTGGACCTGAGCGCTCTGTATGTGTGAAAGGGGCCTACACGTCTGCTGTCACAGGAAAGCTGGTTATCGGCTTCCCTTTCCTCACACAGTGACAGCGCTGAGGAAAGGAAATGCCAATAACTGGCATTTGTTTACATGGGATTAGCTGTAATTGGACACAGCGCATCACATGGTAAAGAACCGCTGTCATTGGCTCTTTACCCTGATCCAGTGATGGTGAACCTTGGCACCCCAGATGTTTTGGAACTACATTTCCCACGATGCTCCACTACACTGCAGAGTGCATGAGCATCATGGGAAATGTAGTTCCAAAACATCTGGGGTGCCAAGGTTCGCCATCACTGCCCTAATCTGTGATGCGCTGTATCTGAGAGACGTGGCTCACTACCAATCACCACACTGCGTGCCCGGGAAGACGTCATATGACTGGACCAAAAAAAAACAAACGAATGGTCCAAATGACAGATTTTCCATCTAGTGTATGGGCGCCATTATACTGAATATTTCTCACATTTAGCCCTCCTATGTTTGTTATATGAATGCAGAATATTGTGGAAATGTTTGTCAGAGCCCCCCAAACAATGGCCCTATTATTCTTATCCGGGACAGTCTGTCCTCAGGTACAGGTGAGTGTTCAGTCCTGGTCCCCCCTCACTTCCTGTCCCACACCTGACACAACTCCAGTGACAGCGACCTGAGGAGCGCGCGCACACATTGACAGAAAGCCAGCGCGTCCACGTAGAGCGCGCCCCCGGCACCTGTATGAACCCCCCCCCCGGCCGCACACCTACCTTAGAGTAGGGCTTAGTCCAGGTCCCCGGCTCCGGCACCGCCTCCACCCCTAGCGGCACAGCGAGGCCCAGGCACAGCAGGAGGAGGCTCGGGGACAGAAGGCGCCTGATGGAAGCAGCAACCATATTGCAGCCACAGAACTGTCCGTACGGCGGCCGCGTCCTCGTCTTCTTCCTTCTCCTGTACGGACAACCCGGAGCCTGCTCACCTGGCTGGATGTGACATCACCGCTTCACCTGGAGGAGGCGCTCTGCTACAACGCCCCCTTAGCATGACCACAAACGAGACACTTCGACTGCTATGGGATTTCCATTATAGTGGGACACTAGAAGAACAGGGTTATAAGCCGTTCATTAAAGTATGTCCCGTTTTTTTGGCAGATGTCGCCATTTTCTTGAAGACCAGTTTGTGTTGAATGCTATGAGTGTGTCGCCACAAATATGGCGGCTGAGTGTTCTAAAAGAAAGCTGTCTCTCTTGTTTCTAGTGTGGAAGTGAAACGTCATCACTCGACATGTGTAGGAATGCGGTGTAGTGACAGATGAAATGTGGGACCAGGGAGAGCTGTATTGTTATCTCAGGAACTAGAACCCTCACTCTGGATTCACGACCTGGAACATGTATACAGCTAAGGAAGGAAATTCCAACAGAAAAAGTCAGATGGAGCATACACACGGTCGGAATTTCCCGATCAAAAGCTCACATCGAACTTTTCTTGTCGGAATTTCCGATCGTGTGTACGCGGCATTAGGATTTAGATACCTGAAACTTCCAAGAGTGAGGGAGGATTCACTTCTTTTTTTCCCTAATGACTTCACTGGTGCTTGGTAAGGATGAGCAGAGAGGGAATTTGCTTTGTATGATTTCCAAGTTATGATCTGGAGCTTGACAAGGCCCAAGGCTCTTCCTTCACCCATTTAGACCAGGCATGTCCAAAGTCCGGCCCGGGGGCCAAATGCGGCCCCCCTGTTGATTTAATATGGCCCCCCTGGGGATTTGGATATATATATTGTTTGTGGCCCCCAGGGCCACAAAAGATATATACTGTATTTATTGGCGCTGCCTTGGAGGGGGCAGGATGAGCGCTGTCAGATTACATGAAGAGAATTTCCTGTTTACTCTGCAGCGTCTGTATTGGAAGTCCTGTCTCCTGGGATGCCATTGGACGACTGTTCTGTCTATCATAGGAGGCGGGACTTTGTATTAAAGAGGCCACAGGGTAAACAAGAGATTCTCCTGTTTATAATCTGTCGGCACTCGTCCCGCCCCCCTCCCTCTGCCCTCCGAGGCTGCAGATGGGCATCGTTCAGGCTGCACTGATGGCAATGGTAAGGCTGCATTCATGGCACATGTGAGGCTGCATTCATGGCACATATGAGGCTGCATTCATGGCACATGTGAGGCTGCATTCATGGCACATGTGAGGCTGCATTCATGGCACATGTGAGGCTGCATTCATGGCACATGGGAGGCTGCAATGGTGAGGTTGCACTGGTAAGGCTGCATTGGTTGCAATGATAAGGCTGCATTCATGGCAATGGTGAGGCTGCATTCATGGCAATAGTGAGGCTGCATTCATGGCAATGGTAAGCCCATACGCCAATAAATACTGTATATCCAAATAACACGCCCAAGCTCATCCTTAGTCCTGAGCTGCGCTCTGGGATTCGTTGGGGCCACAAAAGAAATATATACAGTATATCCAAATAACACACAGAGCTCATCTCTTCACCACACAATTCTTGTTGGGCCGTGTAGTAGTGCTCAGACGAACACACTTAGACAGAATTTGAATGGTTCAAAGATTGTCAGGCAAAATAGTAGGCCCTCACCCATGTTCACTTCATCAAATCTGGCCCTCTTTGAAAAAAGTTTGGACACCCCTGCATTAGACAATGCAACCACCTGCCAAGCACTAAGGATGAGCTCCGGCGTGTTCGCAAAGCCCACGTGCAGAGCCTGCCAGGAAGTCGGCACTCCGCTAATCACAGACAGTGAGACATTTCCCAATCTCTGCAGTCGCGCATCGGGACAATGTCTCCCTGCCTGTGATTAGCGCAGAGCAGTGCCGACTTTCTGGCAGGCTCTGCACGTGGGCTTTGCGAACACGCCAGAGCTCATCCTTAGTGCTTGGCAGGTGGTTGAGTTGTCTAATGGGTGAAGGAAGAGCCTTGGGCCTTGTCCAAGCTCCAGATCATAACTTGGAAATCATACAAAGCAAATTCCCTCTCTGCCAGCTGTCAGATGGCATGGCAGTACAGGAAAAGCAATTATGTGCTGCTGATGGGGTTCACCTTCAAACTGAACTTAAAGCGGAGCTCCGCTGAAAAAAAATAATTAAAAAAAGCCAGCAGCTACAAATACTGCAGCTGCTGACTTTTAATATTAGGACACTTACCTGTCCTGGAGTCCAGCTCCGTCCGCAGCAGAGGACGAGCGATCGCTTGTTACTCTGCTGCCCCCCCCCCCCACCATCCTCGGTGAGGGAACCAGGAAGTGAAGCGCTCCAGCTTCACTGCCCGGTTCCCTACGGCGAATGCGCAAGTCGCGCTACGCCTGCCGATTGGCTTCCGCTGTGTACTGGGAACCGAGTGTTCCCAGAACACAACATGGGGGGGGGGGAACGGGACGTGACGTAATGCCCGCAGTCTGCCCGAGACTGTGTGGCCGGAAGTGGGTGCAAATACCTGAGGGTGCAGACAGGTATCTGCACCCCCCTCCTCCCTGAAAGGTGTCAAATGTGACACCGGAGGGGGGAGGGTTGCGATCAGCGGGAGTTCCACTTTAGGGTGGAGCTCCGCTTTAAGTTTTTGCTTATTATATAACACTTCTCATCATCAGTACCCCCTCTGTATAATCCTTCATATTATCCTTATAGTATTCATAGACTGCATACACATGGATTTGTTTATCATCATGGCACTGGTATGCCATGGGAGGAGACTAACTAAAAGTGAAGAGTGCAAATTCTGGTGCAGCTCTGCATAGAAACCAATCAGCTTCCAGGCTTTAGCCCAGGTTTACATTGAGGGCGGGTTTGAAAGCATGCGAGTTCAGCTAGACCTGCACAATTTCAAATTTTGGCAATGCAGCCTGACTTCAGGGGCAATTTGACAGACATCTGTGCGGGTTCATGCACAGAAGTCTATTTAAATCGTCCCCCAAAGTCACCAAAAGTAGTGCAGGAACTACTTTTGGGAATCGGTGCGGCGCCGCAAAGTTGGCATCGCACCGATTCGGACGGTGCTGTTGCTGCCAATAGCTGGTGATTTGACATGTCAAATCGCATGTCAAAACGGTTCGATGTGAACGTGGACTAACTGGAAATTAGAAGCTGATTGGCTACCATGCACTGCTGTACCAGATTCTGAGCGCTGCAGTTTAAGTCAATCTCCCCCTATATGTAGTTCCCAAAACACCAAAAACTGCAGCAATCCAATATCCGAATACTAGACACCTAAAAAAATATATATTATATCAACTTGATTAGCGAACCACTTAAGGACCAGAAGATGTACCCCCTTAATTACCAGGCCATTTATTGCAATATGGCACTGCGTCGCTTTATCTGACAATTGCGCGGTCGTGCGACGCTGTACCCAAACAAAAATTATGTTTTTTCCCCATAAATAGAGCTTTCTCTTGGTGGTATTTGATCACCTCTTCGGTTTTTATTTTTTGCGCTATAAACAAAAAATCTGTTTAGGCCAATATGTATTCTACATATGTTTGGTAAAAAAATTGCAATAAGCGTATATTGATTGGTTTGTGCAAAAGTTATAGCGTCTACAAAATAGGGGATAGATTTATGGCATTTTTTTTTTACTAGTAATGGACTGCAAAATTGCGGCGGACAGATCGGTCACTTTTGACACTTTTTTGGGACCAGTGACATTTATACAGCGATCAGTGCTACAAAAATGTGCTGATTACTGTATAAATATCACTGGCAGGGAAGGGGATAACACTATGGGGCGATCAAAGGGTTAAATGTGTTTCCTGGGAGGTGTTTCTAACTGTGGGGGGAGTGTACTGACTGGGAGTACAGAGAGATCGCTGTTTCTAATCACTAGGAACAGACGATCACTCTGAACTCCCCTGTCAGAATAGGGATCTGTTTGTTTACATTGACATGTCTCCATTCTGGCTCTCTGTGAAACGATCGCGGGTGGCTCCCCCGCCACGCCTGCTGTAGCTGTTAAAGGGACCGCCGTACAGCTACAGTGATTTGTGGGACCTAACCAAACCTGCCGCTGTATAATGAAGGTGGCTGGTCGGCAAGTGGTTAAATGGATTCATTAATGAATTCATACTCTAAGCCCCCGTTCACATCGGTGCGACTTGTAATGCGATTTGACAGGTTTAAATCGCATGACAAGTCGCACCCTATTGTCAGGAATGGAACTGTTCAAATCAGTGTGACGTCGACTTTGCGGTGCCACACTGATTTAAAAAAGAAGTTCCTGCACTATTTTTGGCGAGTTCAGGTGTGACTTGCATAGACATCTGGCATGAAATTGTGCGATTTCAAGTGAAGTCGCACAATTTTAAAGTCGGATTCGGTGTGAAAGGGTCTAATACGACAAATAAGGCTTTATGAATTGTCATATTAGCATATTAATTAATTTATTTACTTGATCAATTTGATGTCATATGTGTATTTATTTAAAGAGACAGCACATCTATTTTCACTATATGTTACAGCATATGGCTGATTATTCTACTATTATTTTCGTATCCTGAGAAATAGCAACTTGTACTTGAAAAGCATTCATCCACCTAATTTCACTAAGGGTATTTCCTTGAGGGAACGGGTCCCCCTGCTGTCAAATTATTTTTTAATATAGTAGGACTCCAGGGTATAAAATTTTAATAGGTCTGGGAAACAAAATCCACCTTTATAGGTAATAATATACCAAGTCTGACCCTCTAGCTTATTTATAGGCAGTGAGTCATTAGGAGATGTGATACGATGGCACCCTAAACCCTAGAGCCTTATATACTGTCTGTGGTTATGATTGCAGTTATTTTACTTATTGTCATCATTTATAGATTTTGCATAGGTGACACTAATTAATACATGAGAATTGCATACATTTCTGATCATTGCAGTCCTAGAAGATTTTTGGCTTGGTTGTTGTTATAACCCGTCTTTAACCGGTTAAGCCCCGGACCATTTTGTTGCTAAATGCCCAGGCCAGGTTTTGCGATTCGGCACTGCGTCGCTTTAACAGACAATTGCGCGGTCGTGCGACGTGGCTCCCAAGCAAAATTGGCGTCCTTTTTTCCCCATAAATAGAGCTTTCTTTTGGTGGTATTTGATCACCTCTGCTGTTTTTTATTTTTTGCGCTATAAACAAAAATAGAGCGACAATTTAGAAAAAAATTCAATATTTTTTACTTTTTGCTATAATAAATATCCCCCAAAAACATATATAACATTTTTTGGTTTCCTCAGTTTAGGCCGATACGTATTCTTCTACCTATTTTTGGTAAAAAAAATCGCAATAAGTGTTTATCGATTGGTTTGCGCAAAATTTATAGCGTTTACAAAATAGGGGATAGTTTTATTGCATTTTTATAAAATTTTTTTTTTTTACTACTATTGGCGGCGATTTTTTTCGTGACTGCGACAATTATGGCGGACACTTCGGACAATTTTGACACATTTTTGGGACCATTGTAATTTTCACAGCAAAAAATGCATTTAAATTGCATTGTTTATTGTGAAAATGACAGTTGCAGTTTGGGAGTTAACCACAGGGGGCGCTGTAGGAGTTAGGGTTCACCTAGTGTGTGTTTACAACTGTAGGGGTGTGTGGCTGTAGGACTGACATCATCGATCGAGTCTCCCTATAAAAGGGATCACTCGATCGATGAAGTCGCCACAGTGAAGCACGGGGAAGCCGTGTTTACATACGGCTCTCCCCGTTCTTCAGCTCCGGGGAGCGATCGCGACGGGGCGGCTATTAACGAATAGCCGCGCCGTCGTCCCGGATCGCTCCCCGAGGTAAGCCGCCCGCCGCACGCAGCGGGGGGGGGGGGGGGGGTCCCGATCGGACCCCCGACCCGCTAGAAGGCAGGGACGTATATATACGCCCATCTGCCTGTACGTGCCATTCTGTGGACGTAAATAGGCATGCGGCGGGCGTTAAGTGGTTAAATGAGAATGGCTGTTGTGCACGTTTCCCCAATTTGGTCCAAGCACCTATAATATAATCCTACTGATTGAAGTAAAGTAAACATGTCATGGGAGGGATGCAAGGGATGCCATTACCAACCTACTTTTTAAAATACGAATTGCCTGGCCACAGTCTTCAATATTTTCTGAGTCATTAACATGGAACAAGTATGTACATTAGTGAAGTCAAACAAGTTTCATAAATCATGATCTACATACTTTTTCCAGATCAGTTGTTCTGGTATACTAAATTATAAACTGTATCCATAACTTTGCATTGGACTTCATTATGTAATGTATAAATACATTTGTACTGACATCTAGTGGTAATCTAGTATAACTGTGGATGGTAATGTGGCGCTACGTGTGAGCCAAAAAGCAATGGCTGTATACACCTAATGGGGTGTGACCATATATTGTGACACAAAGGATGTAATGGCAAAAATTGCACCACAACAAAATGTGAAATTCAAATCAATAAAGTAAACAATATAAACAAAAATGTATTGTAGTGTCCATAAACAATAAAACGATGAAGATGTCATGAGATGGTGAGGAACTTCCCAACAGAAATCTTCAAATATGAGGTGAAATACATATGCGCTTACCGCAACCGTTGGACCCAAATGTCGTAGTGGCTAGATCGAGCTTGGACTTGGAGATGTCACCGGAAGTCCTGAAGGAAATAGAGTCTACCTCCTAGGCAGTCAGATGTCGTTAACCCAGGAAAGGGCAGGAAGACCAGATGTTCATCGGCCACCGACTACTCCAATACTGAAGATCCTAGTAAACCTTGGGTATGGCAATCATAAAAGATCCTCCAAGCATCCAAACACGATCTGGTTCAGGTAAGTGAGAAACCTGGCATGGGTACTGGAAACCAACTGGAGAGGGCTCAATAAAACCTTATCTTCCACAAAATCATGTAACGAGAAGAAAAAAATGGGGGCTCCAATGGTGTAGGTCATAAAGAGGTTTTAATGAAAAAAACAATATACATAATAAAATATAAAAAAAGGTGATCACAATTCATAAGTATTAAAAGCAATATGGGGAGCGAAATGCTCTAGTAGAACTACAACTTGCAATTTAATGTCTGTGAAATGGTCCAATCCTGTTGTAATCTAATCTACCTGCAAGTTAGCGTTAGTTCATTTAGTCCTTAGCTAGACCACTCCCACCTACTTTATGCACCTTAGTTATTATCCAGCCTTCATAGTGGACAGGGTGTAGAAGATCATTGTCTATTAGCATTTCAATATACTGCTGAACATCCATGTATTGCATTGTACAGTAAAGTATAACTACGTTGGATTAAACTGCTGTGTCTCTTTGGAGAGTTGAGCTGTCTGTGGAGAAGCACTGATTCAACAGGTGATCATACTGGAAGCACAGATCGAGGTCCATGGGAGGTATATCAATATATATTTTGTGCCTTAAAAGTCCACCTTACGGGGATTTTGTTTTTCTCCACTTTTTGTCAGAGAACCAACCGTGGAAGAACTGGCAGACCTGTCCTGCACGGACCAACGAGCACAGTGCACATGCGCGCGCAAACGCGTACGCGCGCACACTGGCAACAACTCAATGAATTCAGTGTTCTTTACTGCGCACGCGCGTGCGCCAGTACGCACGCAGTGCGGGCGGGACTCCTGGCGTCAGTGCCCTATTTAAAGCTTGCTGCAGCAGTTACCAACTGCTGCATGATCTTCAGCCTTTGATGTGATCCTGAGTTCTTGTTCCTGTTTCCTTGTGCTCCTGTTGACGACCCGGCTTGCCTGACCAGACTTCTCCGTGGATGACCCCCGGCTTGTCTCTCAGCTTATCCTTTGTCCTGTTCCTGTCTGCTTGTTCCAGTGTATGACCTTGGCTTGCCTTCTGACCTGTTCCAGTCACTTCCTGCTTCCTGTGTATGACTACAGGCTTGGCTCCTGACTCCGCCCCTGGGTTTTCCTGCCAGTCTACCTCATCTGGTACTTCCGTGGTACCCCTTCCTGACTACGTATCCTGGTATACAGCTGATCTCCAACATCAACTCAGCAAGTGGCAGCTGGCAACTCCTGCATCTCTGGGCATAGCACCCCCTGTGTCACCTCCAGGGGGCGTTCTGCACTTAGTCGCAAGGGAAGCCCTCTCAGCACTTCGGCCTCTGGTAAGGTACGTGACACTATTACTGGATGAGGCACTGAAACACTCAATATTGCCGACTCATCTTCTGGAAATGCTGTAAAGGGTGAATTACTGTAGGTGACCGCGAGATTGTGCATAAAACCGGATGTGCATCGGCGATATTGACCCTCTGTGAGCCAGCACCAAGCTCTGTCGTCCATTCATTTTTTTTCCATCTGAATTCCTGCCTTAATCACTTTCACCGCTAGGTGTCTGTCATGGACCTTGGAATGCGGAAGTGTTTCTCCTTGAAATCTGTTACACAGTGGGGGGTCTTCTGCCCTGTCTTAAGGCTACCCCCCCCCCTTTCTCCAGACGCCTCAATGGTCTGGAGGAAAAGCATTGTCCTGTGTCTGGCTGTTTGTGTACTTTGATTGCCCCCTGGGGCTTCTGTCTCATTACACATAGCAGTCCTTCTATTTAAGCTATCGGACCAATCCCTGCTGACCCTGTTTCAAGTCCTCATTTGCATGGCTAAGAGGACCTAATTGAGAACTACAATGTACTTTACAATTGGCCAATAGCAAAGTGGTTGTTGGGGGCAGGGGGAGGGTCAAACTGCTGTATAAAAGTGTGTGTGCATCCAATAAAAGAGTTGCCTGTTTGAACTTACATACAGCCTGCCTGGTGTTTGTTCTGATGGATTTCAAACGGCACATAGCTGTAGTTCGGATCCCGGAGCCTTGGATGACTGAACCATCAGACGTTGCGATCCGCAATCTGATTCAACAGCAGCAGAGGAGTGTCGGGAGAGTGGAACCAAGCGAGCAAAGGTCTCGTTACAGTGTCATGCGCGCTTTGTTTTCTATTTGTCTCTACACGCCCTTTGGCTCATGACGATGCATCTTGTGTGTCGTCACACTACAGTACTACTGTGGCTAAAGAAGGGCGTGTGAATCAGTAAAACTGCTGTACTGTAGGTGGTCCAGCAGCTGCGTGAGTTCGATTCCCCAGTTAACTTTTTTTTTGTGTCTTTATTTAATAGAGTACAGTACTGTATATTCGAGTACAGTATGTACAGTACAGTACTTGTACTCCTGCAGCCCTCACTCGCCAGCTGAAGTTAGTGGGCACGGTACAGCAAACATTGCACCCTGGTGCGGGGGGGGGGGGGGGGTGGACGACGACTCTGCACGGACCAATTACAGTAAAGTGTGTCTGCTCATCCGAAAAGCTGGGCTCAACATGGGCAGTGCGGGCAGACACCCTCTCCCTCCTTCCAGCATTAACAACTGACTCTTTTGACCCCAAGCTTTTCTCCTCCAACAGCGCTTCCTCCTCCCGAACTTCTCTCATCAGTTCTGGGTAGGTTGGGACCGTTCAGGCTCCCTTCAAAGGCAATTTTAGAACAACATGATGGTTCAAGACCTAATCTAAACAAGCTTGATCAGTTGTCGTTGGATCAATGACCTTCTTAAAGTGGTTGTAAAGCTTCACTTAAAAAAAAAATAGCAAACATGTTATACTTACCTCCACTGTGCAGCTCGTTTTGCACAGAGTGGCCCCGATCCACATCTGGGATCCCTCGGCAGCTGTCTTGGCTCCTCCCCGCATTAGCTAACCCCCTCTGGGAAGCTCTCTCCCAAGGGGGTTAGCTTGCGGGCGCGCTCCCGAGTCCTGTATCCGGCGTTCATAAGCTGCCGACTACAGGACTTGGCCCCGCCCCTCGCATCATTGGAGTTCATTGATAGCAGCGCAAGCCAATGGCTATCCCTGCTGCCAATACACATGTACACGGCTAAGCCATAGTCCTGATCGTTTTCACAATATGACCATTTGTTTGCAACTCACGCCATCCATAGACATTCATTGAAATTACAGTCTAGACACCTAAAATTTAAAGGGCAATATCTAAACTGCGACTGTGCCTTCAATTTTAATATTTCAGAGACATACTATACATCAAAATGTAGGTCTGGGTCTTGTGATTCTTACAATATAAAGGTATTCGCTGTAGATTTGTAGTTTTTTAAAATACGACCGTTTGAAGAATGACAAGTATTCAGGAAAGGCAAAAAACTCTGGTCTGTGCTTAGATCCTGCATAAACATTGCTTTCTTGGCAATGCTGAGGGGAATTATAGCGCCTCCCACACAGCTCTGACAAACAAACTTTAAAATGTTCACAAAATATTCAGCTATCCGGACTAAGACCCCCCCCCCACCCCCACACCCCCCTAGCCAATTGATCCAGGGTTGCACCGATCGCCGTTAAGGGGTCAGGAAGGAATTTTTTCCCCCGATCGCTGCAGATTGGCACAGCACGCCTGGGGTTTTTCGCCTTCCTCTGGACCAATCGGGGAGAGAAGACTCAACGAGTGACGGCTCACTTGGACAGTCTTCCACCCATCACGTCCGGCGTCTCGCGGCTCTTCCCGCATCCGCGCCAGACCAGGCCTCATTCGCGGCCGCCGCAATTAGGAAAGACTGACGACAATGTGACTGGCGACAATGGCTAATCTGCGATACTCTGCGGACTCTATTCGTGAGACAATTCGCAACAGCATTACCAGCCGTCACCAAAAAGGCCTTAAAAATAGAGCAACTTTTGAGATTCGATCGACGATCGGCGATCAAAAATGTAAACTATTTAACCCAGCTCAAGCACATATCATGTGCTTTGATCAACACAAGATCGGCAGTAAAACACCGATTAGAAATCCATGATTTCTTACTACAGAACGATCTAGACTGCCTCTTTATTACAGAAAGCTGGCTCTCAGACGACTGCAACACCATTCTCGGAGAATTGGTGCCAGAAAACTCGCATTATAACGGAAAACAGAATAGGGCAAAGAGGAGGAGGCCTGGCGGTGATCCACAAGAATCACATTACAATCACTAAGCCAGCCCTTCAAAATCCTCTTCCATTCATGGAAACCCTTACTCTTCAACTTCAAACTTCCCCCCAGGAGACTGTTCACATTCTCCTCTGCTATAGGCCACCTGGGCCAAAATCGCAGTTTTTGCCATCTTTAACGGAGTTTATATCCACTTATACCCTTAACAGCAAACACCTTTTGCTGCTCGGGGACTTTAATCTGTGGGCCAACTCCGCACAGGATCCCATTGCGGACGCCTGCATCGATCACCTGGAGGGATTAGGGCTACAGCAACTTATATGCGGGCCAACACATGCTTCAGGTCACACACTCGACCTAATTTTCAGACAAAATCTGAAAATAAGCATTTTAGAAAATGAACCATTGCCATGGACAGACCACCATGCAATCAATTTCATAATCTCCAAAATTCCCCCAGTGATAAAAGCACCCAAGCCGGTGACAATACACTGGGCTAGATCTCAGAAGAAGCTCCATTCGGAACTCTTTAAATCTACCTTGGGAAACAGAATCAAAACAATCCATCCACATCAAACAGCCGCAGATACACTGGATGCCATAAATGCAGCCCTGCTACAGTCAGCCGATTTAGTAGCACCGAAACGCAAAGCCTGCATCCGAAAAAGAAAGTCTGGCTGGTTCAACAACCAGCTGTCGCTTCTGAAGCAAGAGCGCAGAAGGGCGGAAGCCGCCTGGAAAAGAAGCCCTGCAGAGGATAACCTCATCATCTACAAGGCAATAACAACACGATATCTTAAAGAAATCTTCAAAGCCAAGAAACATCATTTTTCTATGGCAATTAACAGCGCCCTAAACCGCCCCCGCAAACTCTTCAAGATGGTCACCCAGACCATGAATCCAGGATGTCTTGAAGTCCCCAACTCAGACACCCAAGAGTTCTGTAATGAACTATCGGATTTCTTCATCAACAAAATTGAAAGAATCCGGGAAAGCATCTTGCAAAACAATACCCCCCTCAACCCCACTGTCAATCAACCACAAAACACCCACAGAAACGCTCTACAATCAACAAAGTTCACTCTGGAACCGATCTCCATCGATACCACAAAAAATATCATTGGTGCTTTGCGGAACAGCACATCGCCCAATGATATCATCCCCACCAAACTGCTGAAGGAATGTGCCGACATCCTGGCACCACCCATCACACAGCTTATAAACCAGTCATTTAAGGAAGGCACAGTGCCATCCCTGTTGAAAGAGGGCACAATCCAGCCCATCTTGAAAAAACCTAACCTGGATCCCAAGGACCCAACTCACCGCCGTCCCATAACAGGCCTAAATGTTCTCTCCAAGATAATGGAGAAAGTAGTGGTACAACAGCTGCAACAGCATCTAGATACCCACAATCTACTGGATCCATTACAATCAGGCTTCCGTCCCGGACACGGGACAGAAACGGCCTTACTCAAAATATGGGACGATGCCCTCGAGGCCACAGACGAAGGAGAATCTTGTCTCCTGGTTCTGCTGGACCTAAGCGCAGCCTTTGACACGGTAGACCACAAACTGTTACTGATGCGACTAGCCAAGGTAGCAGAAGTCGCAGAAGGTGATTTACCATGGTTTTCTTCCTTTCTTGAAAACCGATCACAAACAGTTAAATTGGGTTCTTTCACGTCGGAAAAGCGCACGGTGTCATGTGGAGTCCCCCAAGGATCCCCCCTGTCACCGGTGCTTTTCAACATCTATCTTCGCCCTCTCTTTGATATTATCAGTAGCCAAGAACTACTCTATCACTCTTATGCAGACGATACGCAACTGTATTTTTGCATCTGCAACAAAAAGGATCATCATCCCAGTTTAGAGAAATGTCTCTCTTTGATAGAAAACTGGATGACAAAGAGTTATCTTTTTTTTTCTTTTTTTTTTTTTTTTTTTGCCACTTCAGACTTCACCACAGCGAGAGACTTGCTCATGATTTTATTCATAATTCCGTCTCTACATCTGGTTTAGCATCATTTGTGGTGCATTTCTTATGCCAATTTTTATACTTGTTAATTTTATTTTATTTATTTGTTTGTTTATGTATTATTTTTTTTTTTTTTTCCACCGTTTAAAACTCACTCTTTTATAGTGAGTACGGAATTTTTAAAAGGTTTTATCTGCGTGACAAAGAAATACCCAGCACCCCATCTCCCCCCTCCCCAACTAAATCCCCCCCCCTCCCCTACCCACCCCCTCCCTTGACCACCCCACGACTCCACTATAAGAACTCTTTCCCTTAATTGAAAAATGCGTTCCTATTCCTCTCTCAGGTTTTCTGCGAACCTCCAGGACTTTTTAAATTCCAACCAGGGTACCCATATATCCTTTTCCCCTTCCTTGTGTTTATAGCTCCCGTATTTTAATTTCTCTCTCCTATAAGTGTCCTCTACGGAGTCGATCCACTCCCACATTTGCGGACTTTTCGCGTCTCTCCATTTAATGGGGATCAATCGTTTTGCTGCGTTCAATAAATGAGGGGTCAATGAACCCTTGTACTCCTTCTCTGGAATCTCCCCCCCATGAAAGAGAACTACCCATGGGTTATCTTCCACTTCTTTTTTTGTTATTATCTTTATCAGGGCCAAGATTTTTTTCCAATAAGCTTTAATTTTCAGGCAGTCCCACCATAGGTGTGCCATTGTTCCTCTTGACTCACATCCTCTCCAACATTTCTCTGACTCTCCCCCTCTGAATTTTGCCATTTTATCTGGGGTGGCGTACCACCTCGTCAAACATTTGAAGTTCATCTCGGCAGTTCTTACATCTACTGCCGAGGTGTGAGTCATTTTCAGGATTCTTCCTATGGTCGTTTTCCCCCTTGGGACCCCTAAGTCCGTTTCCCAATTTTGGATGTATTTTAGCGTGTCCAACTCTTCCGTTTTCTGCAAGTAATTATAGATTTTAGATATATTTCCTTTTGAGCTTTCGATACTACACAATTGTTCCAATAAGGTGTAATCCTCTTGTGACCTCAAAGGGTGTGGTAGGCGCTTGACGAATGACACTAACTGCAAGTATCTCCACTCGTCGAGCGTCCTTATTCCAATCCTATATTTAATATCGTGAAGTGTCCTAATTTTGCCATCTAGTGTTATATCTTTTAACTGTGTTCTATTTGTGATCCAATTTCCCCCTACTTCTTTTGTCCCTGGAATAAAATATTCGTTTTCTTTTAAATCAATAAAGGGTGAGTTGAATTCTGTTTTTAATTGTTTGTGAAGTCTATCCCAGATCCTCCATGCATTATGAGTTATTGTGTGTGTTGAGGTGTGTAAGGATCTGTGTTGTGGTGGATTCCATATTAATCTCCCTAACTGTGCCCTCGCTAATGTGCATTCAATATTTATCCATCTTTTGTCCTGGGATTCTTTAGCCCATTCTATAACCCTTGAGAGAACCGAAGCATTATAATACAATCTGATGTCGGGTACAGCTAAGCCTCCCTTTTTCTTGGCCCGTTTTAGAATTTGAGCAGACACCCTGTGTTTTTTATTATTCCAGATATAGTTCATTATGAGGGAGTTAATTATTTTAATAAATGACGGTGGTAGGTATATTGGGACCATTTGGAACTTGTATAGGATTTTTGGGATGAGAACCATTTTCACTACATTTATCCTCCCGAACCACGAAATAGGTCTATTGAATATGTTTTTAATTTCCCTTTTTATTTCGTTGAGCAGGGGGATAAAATTTATTCTATATATTTTCTTGATGGTATTTGCCAGTTTTATTCCCAAGTATTTTATTTCTTTTTGCCATTTAAAATTATATTTCTTCCGCAGATATTGTTCTTCTTCTTTAAGAATATTGATATTTAAGATCTCCGTCTTTTCTGTATTCATTTTGAAGTTTGACACCTCACCATATTGTTTTAAAGTAGCTATTAACTTCGGGAGAGTAACTCTTGGGCTACTTATATAAAATAAAATGTCGTCTGCGAAGGCGGATAATTTGTGCTCATCTTCTCCAACCTCTATTCCATATATTTCTGGATTTTGTCGGACCATTGCCAGCAGGGGTTCCAATGATAAGACAAAAAGAAGAGGGGACAGGGGACAGCCCTGCCTGGTTCCATTTCTCATCTCGAAGGGTGCGGATAAAGATCCATTGATCTTGATCCTAGCGCATGGGTGGAAATAGAGCGTTTTGATCCATTTGATCATCCTTGGGCCAATTCCTATACATTCTAGTGTTTGTATCAGGAACCCCCAGTCTACCCTGTCAAACGCTTTTTCAGCGTCTACTGACAGGAATAGAACAGGGGTTCCTCTTTCTTTGATCTGCTCCATGAGAAGAAGTGCCCTGACCCCATTGTCCTTTCCCTCCCTCCCAGGTATGAAACCAACCTGGTCTGGGTGGACAATGGCAGTCATCACCCCCTTCATTCGTTCGGCCAAAATTTTTGCATACAGTTTGGTATCTGCATTCAGGAGTGAGATAGGTCGGAACCCTGAACAGTTCGTATTGTCCTTTCCCTCTTTTTTAATGACAGTGATCGTAGCTGTTAATGCCTCTCTACTCATCTCATAGTCTCGCCCCAACCCATTGAAATATTGACATAGTCTAGGGACTAAGATAGTACTAAACCTTTGTATGTAGGCCGACGTGAAGCCGTCTGGTCCCGGGCTTTTCCCATTGGGGGTATTTTTTAAGACCTCACTTATCTCCTGTTCAGAAATACGTTCCTCCATTCTTTCCATCTCAAATTCTTCTATCCTCGGTAGATTAGTTTGCCGTAATACTTCCCTGATCTTATCCTGTTTTTCGGCAGGGTCCCTGATCTTCTGTTGGACATTGTATAGTTTTTCGTAATAGCTTCTGAAGGATTCTGCTATTTTATTTGTCGCGTATACTAAGTCCCCATCCCCATTCCTGATTTTTTCGATAAAATTCCTGGTTTTCTTTTTTCTTACCATTCTGGCCAAGTTTTTACTAGGTTTATTTCCCCAGACATATCTTTCACTCTCTATCCTGTCTATGAAATTCTTGGTTTCTTGCCCGGCCAGGGCTTTATATTCATCCCTTGTTAAAGTTAACTTGCGGAGTGTTTCCCTCTTTTGCCCTGTAATTTATGTTCCTGTTCCAGCCTATATATCTCCTCTTTTAATGTTTTTAATTTACTCCTTCTTATTTTATTTTTCTTTGCCCCTTCTGCAATAAATATCCCTCTTATATACGCTTTGTGGGCATCCCACAGAGTTGCTCCTGTGATTCCCTCCTTGTCATTCTCCCGAAAATACCATTCCAATTCTTTCTGTACTCTCTCGACCACAACCTCGTCTCTCAACAGACTTTCATCCAATCTCCATTCAGGTAGAATGCGTTTTTGTATGGATGTGCTTATTTTCATGGTTATAGGGGCGTGGTCTGATAGCGTTATGATTTCACAACTTGCTTCGACCACCCTCTCCAAAAGTCTATGATCTACGAGGACGTAGTCGATCCTCGAGTACGTCCCATGCACAGGGGAAAAAAGCGTATAGTCTCGGGTCTTGGGGTTAAGGATTCGCCAGACATCCACCATTTGGTTTTGTATCATTTGTTTTTTCAGTAGCTTAAGGTGCTCACCGTTATTCCCCTGAGCATGGGACGTACTATCGAGGCTCGGGCACATACAGAAGTTAAAGTCCCCCATCAGCACCACATGTCCCTCTTCAAAAATTTTTAATTTTCTGAGGATTTTACTCATATATTTAGCCGAATTCACGTTGGGTGCATACACATTTGCCAGAGTGTAGTCCTCCTCTCCTAGTTTTATTTTCAAGAACAAGAATCTCCCCTCCGGATCATTCAATCTGTCCACCAGTGTGTATCTAACTCCTCTTGCAAATCCTATGGCAACCCCCCCGAGATCTCGATGAGACTGTATCTCCATAATACCAGACGGGATATTCAGATGAAAACAGCTTTATATTGGACTCTAAGGTAATGTGGGTCTCTTGTAGGTAGGCAATGTCTACTTTATACTGCGTAAGTTCGGCAAGAATTTTATGTCTCTTAATATGGGAGTTTAGTCCTTTTACATTATATGATAAGAACTTAATATCTGTCATTTATCTCTCTTTTTTTTTTTTTCTTTGAGTTTGAAAATAATTCTTGTGGAGTCGTTCAGATGGTCCCCCTCCCATTACCCTCCCTTCCCCCACCTCCCTTATCCCCCCTGCCAATTCCCCATCCCCCCTCCCCTCCCTGGCCCACTATTGGCCTGGGAGCCGCTGGTAGAAGACTCGTCATCTTCATCCTCGGCTCCTCTTTCGTGGTGGTGCTCAATGCACTCCCTTGACTCCTCCTCCCTCTCCCTCCCCCCCCGATCAGCCCCCTGATATTCTAGGCTAACCCATGCCCCACTAGCCCACCCACTCCGGTAAATCTGGAACTGTCAAGTTCATTTTTAAGCAGAAGTCTTTGAGTTCCTCCGGGAACCTAAGTCGTGCAGTTTTACCCCCCTTTATGCCTATAAGGCACGCCGGAAAACCCCAATGATATTTTATGTTTTGTGCCCGCATCTGCTCTAAGAGGGGTTTCAGGTGTCTTCTCCTTTCTAGCGTTTCTTTCGACAAATCAGAAAATATCTGTAGTTCAGTCTCTCTATATTTCAGGGGGGGTTTCCCCCTAAGCCGTCCCCAAATTTCTGCTCTATCGATATAGTTCCTGAAACGTACTACTACATCCCTAGGACCAGATCTTTCTGTTTGTTGGGGGTTCCCGACTCTGTGAACTCTATCGATCTTGAGGGGCTTGGCTTCTACTGATCTCTCCAGTAGGGGATTAAAAATTGTATTCATGATATCTCTGAGATCTTCATCCCTATCTTCTACCACCGATCTGATTCTGAGGTTCTGTCGCCTGTTGCGATTCTCCTGGTCCTCGATCCTATATGCAGTCAATCGCTGATTTTCGGTCAGGGCCTTTACTTGCTTTTTCAGGGAGTTAATTTCCTGGTCCTGTTCTTCTATTCTCCTTTCCGTCTCGACCACTCTTTCGCGCAGCCCTCCGAGATCTATTCTTACCTTGTTAATTTCTGTCTTTATAATATTTTCCATGACGTTTTCCATCCTCTGCAACATTGCGCTCATCTCTGCCTTTGTAGGGGGATGTGTATCTTGGGCTAGCTCCTCTGCAATAGTTTGCTCTTGTTCGCTTTCTAGTGTCGTTTCACTTCTAGAGCTCTCCGCACTATCTACCCCTTTCTTTTTATCGCTCTTCTTCTTTTCAGTCTTCTTTGCGAGTCCTGGACTTTTAAGGGTCCCTTCTTGAGTCATATATTGCTGAATGGAGCTATTCCCCGAATTATTCTTAGTTGGTTTAGTAGTACCGCCTCTCGTAGCTTTATTCATTTTATTGGAGGGTCTTATTCTCTTCCCCAGTTTGAAAGCAGCAACAAGAGAGAGGTCCGTAAAGAGGGGCCTAAGAAAGGGGGGACCCCAGTGCGGAGGTGTCACCACTGCCAGTCTACCCCTTTTCCCATTCAGGTTTTATCTGTACCAATCACTCAATAACTATTATGGTCAGTCCTGCCGTATCTTCCCGCTTATCCTCTTATGCTGGGTGTGCCAGTGGTGTAGTTTAGGGGTATTTTCCTCCTTGCTCTGGAATGTCCACCAAATCAAGTGGTAGACTGCTATAGGCTAGCCACCTTGTCCGTAACCATTATACCCCCGCCCAGAGTCTCTACACTGGGTTATGCTCCCCTACAGTCCTGTGGAATTTTATACTATGGCCACACAATGTATGAGGGTTTTGCACTCCTTAGTCAGTTCAAGGCTTCACACCATTTTATCTCTCTTCCTCCTTGGTCACTGCATTACATCGCGGTCCAGACTAACTTATACGGACTCCCAGGATCAAGGCAATTATTGCATTATGCCACAGCCCCTAATCCTTATCAGTACTCCCAAGATCAAAGGAAATGTTTGCATATTATCACAGTTCCCTAAGACAAGGCACATATTGCATTATGTTGCAGTCCAGATTAAGTCTCAGTTCTCTCAAAATTAAGACTGGTAGTATAAATATTTCGGGGGGGACATAAAGACAGGGGAGCTCTTAATATTTCATTTCCCTGTCTCCCGTTCTAGGGCACTGTCTTAAGCGCAGGAATTTTACCAGCCTTATACCCGCCTCTCTCAGTCACCTGTAGGATTTTCACGGATGATGTCCAAAAAGCTTAAGCATTTATGGCCCCCCTTTGTAACATATGAATTCCTCCTCATCAGGCCACTCAATCTCCGGTGCCTAGTTCACAGGTTCTGCCCGGAATCTCTGCCTAGCGTCCGTCCCTTGGGCTGCCTATCCAGGGGGACTAACTAATTAGAATCCTCTTGCGCATCTGTCAATTACAGTTCCCTTTTCAAAATATATCAGAAGGTGATAGTTATGCCATTAGTATGACTAGCTTCATTAATTTTCACGGCAGATCCTTCATTACAGCAGAACTAAAAATAATATGTCCATTGCTTCATTAAATTTCACAGCAGATCCTTCCTTACAGCAGAGCTATAAATACTATGTCCATTGACCATATGTTTCTGTCGATCTCCCCAGAAGCTCTTTCAATTTATACCTCACGAATGGGATTTAGCTGATTACACAGTTCCTTCACACCAAACCAGACAAGTTATGAAAGGGGGGGTATCCCCGGGGGGGAGGGGGGGGAGGGGGGGATCGGGAAGGCACCCGACCCAACTCGGCTCTACTGAGCGTCTCACCCAACCTCAGGACCCACGCATTGAGCCCGCCTTGCTGCTCCGACTTCCTCTGCTGCTCTCTTCCTCCTCGTATGCAGCAGCTGTGCCTGAGCCCGCGGGATCGCCACTGTCGCCACCTGTTCACCTGCGTCCCAGGTGCGTCCTGGGTCTCGGGTCCTGACTTGGCAAGGATCGTATTTTGCGGGGTTACGTCTCCGGCTCCGGTCTTTAGGATGTCAGCCTCTCACGCTGTCATCCTCTGGACGGCTGCTGGTATCTTCGGATCCCCGCCGCTCGCTGCCTCGCGCCATGGAGTGCTCCGGCACCTCCCACCCTCACCACGTCACGTCCTTCACGTCCGCATCACGGGGTGACAATCTCACAAAGAGTTATCTTAAACTCAACAGTTCAAAAACAGAACTCCTTATGTTTCACGCCAGCCGAAAGAGTCAACTGGCAACAACCTGGACACCCCCGCCCATTCTGGGCCAAATCATCACCCCTATCTCCAAAGTCAAAAGTCTCGGTGTCATCTTCGACACCTTCATGACAATGGACGCACAAATAGGGTCAGTAGTCAGCGGAGCGCACCATCTGTTGCGCCTACTACGCAGACTTATTCCATTTATCCCCAAAGAAGACGTAGCAGTCGTGGTGGGAACAATCGTGAATTCCAGACTGGACTATGCTAACGCCCTGTACCTCGGACTCCCAAAGTACCAAATCTCCCTTCTGCAAGTCGTTCAGAATACGGCCGCCAGACTGGTGACTGGGAAAAAAAATGGGAATCAATCTCACCTTCGTTGAGAACCCTTCACTGGCTGCCAGTAAAAGACAGAATTGCATTTAAAGCACTCTGCCTGACACATAAGTGCATCCATGGGAAGGCTCCGCAATATCTTTGCGACAAGATAGAACCTCACAATTCGAATCGCGTTCTGCGATCCACCGACCAAAATCTGGTCAGGGTACCAAAAACCAAATACAAGTCCAAAGGAGAAAGAAGGTTTGCTTTTCAGGGTCCTAGACTATGGAACGCTTTACCAACCAGCATTCGGTTGGAGGAAAAGCACCTGACTTTCAGAAGACAGATCAAAACTCTGCTCTTTTGATGTCATGAGACACGAACAACTAGCGCCCAGAAGCGATTTAGTTCGCATGCGCCGCGCTTTATAAGTTTTTCATTCATTCATTCATTCATATCTTTTCAGTTTGATATCTTTTACAGTTTATTTAAAAAAAAAACATTTTTACACAGCTGCAACAAAGGGGCCCCCTGGAGCATCGAAGTTGTAAAGCGTGGGGGGGGGGGGGGGGGCTGCCGAGAATTACATCCATCCGCCAAATTTAAAAATAAAATCATTTATTTTTAAAATAAAATCATTTTTGAAAAAAAAAAACATTAAAACCATACCTACTTTTCCAACTATTCTCACTTCTTCCATTTTTTCTTACTGGTTTACACAGTTTCCACAGTAAAAAAAAAAATTTTACAAATTTTTTTGGGGGGAAATAATAATTGTTTTTGGAAAAAAAAATAATTTTTGAAAAAAATGTTGAAAATTGTTAATTTCTTTTGAAAAAAAAATAATTTTTGAAAAACATAATCATTTTGAAAAAAAAAAACCTCCCGCAATTTCGTGGCAATTTCGCCCCCCCCCCCCTCTCAACAACTTTGGCGGATGGATGTAATCCTCGGCACCCCCTTGCTCAACAACTTTGGCGGATGGATGCAATTCTCGGCCAACTTCGATGCTCCAGGGGGCCTTTTCACTGCAGCTGTGTAAGGGGCCCTAAAATTAGAACGAGGTTTGGAACGCAATCTGCAGGTCTCGGATGAGGGCTGGAATGCAGCATGAAGCGGGATGACGTCACAGACGTGATGAAACGCGTTTCAGAGCGTGCGCAATGGTGAGATGAAGACACTGCGTGCTCCTTTGTCAAGCTGGTCAGCTGTCTTTTAAAATTATACAGTTTTACTAAAGTTTTACTCTGTTTTTTCTCTTTCCAAGTAATCCAAGTATTGATACAGGAGGGTCCGCAGGACAGTCAGGCGTCTAGCTCAATCCAAAAAAAAAGTACGAAATAATGTCAGCAGATGGAGGGCACAGTTGCAACTGTCAGTAGCCAGTCAAACTCCATAGGAGGCTAATATCTGCTGCAGCTAGATGATGCACCTATCATTACTCACATATAAGGTAGTGCACCTAGAGAGTAATTCTTGAAACACAAGTAGTCTGCATTTGGAGCGCTGGATGCATACTGCCGTAAATGTGAGTGCTGCTCAGTGCACCGTCCATCCCCAGCACCTGTCAGCCTCTCATAGAGTTTGATGGACTGTCAACAGTAGGTCTGGAATGGTGCACTGTGCCCTCCGTCTGCACCTAAGTGCCAGAGCCTAATGCACTAGGTATGGGGTCAAATATATTGTAACGGCAGAAGTTTTTTTTATCTTAATGCATTTTATGCATTAAGATAAAAAACTTTCTGTGTTTAGTAGCCTCCCCAGCCCCCCTAATTACTTACCAGAGCCCCATCTCTCTCTAGCGATGTCCACGAGTGTCTTAGCTGTCCAGAACTCTCCTGATTGGTTGAGACACAGCAGCAGCGCCACTGTCTCCGGCGGCTGTCAATCAAAGTAATTTAGCCGCATGCGTGGAAGCATTTAAAAGGCAGGCCCGCCCATGTCGCCGCGTCATTGTCGCGGCGACACCGCGGACACGCCCCGTGTATTGTTTACGCGCAGAATTCTGTTCGATGGTGTGTACAGCCATCGAACAGAAGTCCCCGGGCAGACGTGACAAAAATGCGCATGCTCAGAAGCAAGTTATGAGACCGGAGCGCTCGTTCTGGTAAAACTACCGTTCGTAATGGAGTAAGCACAATTATCACGCTGTAACAGACATAAAAGCACGACTCGTCTTTTACTAACACGAAATCAGCTAAAGCAGCCCAAAGGGTGGCGCCATCCGAATGAAACTTCCCCTTTATAGTGCCGTTGTACGTGTTGTACGTCACCGCGCTTTGCTAGAGCATTTTTTTTTCACTATCGTGTGTAGGCAAGGCTGTTATAATGATGAAGTTGAAAAAAACATAGTTTTTTCTAGAGGCTGAAAAACTTCGTTTTTTTTACAACCCGAAAAATGATCATGTGTACACGGCATTAGAGTTGGAGACATAACTAGAAGTTGCCTTGTGCAAGAAACGGAAGTGTTCTGGATGCCAGGAAAGTAAATGGGCAGATAAAGCTAGACATGAAGAATTGGTTGCTTACATCATGTATTACAACACAAGGAGGACTCTACTTCACTTGCCTACCATGTAATGTTTGCTCTATACAGGAAGTCTTCCAAAGGAAAGTAGGCGAAACATGCACAGGGATAGCCTAATATAATATATTCTCTTTGTTTTGGCAGCGCTATTGAAGAAAATTATTTTAATTTGAAAGCAATGCATGAAAGAGCCAGAAAAAAAACATGTAAAAGTGTTTCCATAGTCAAAACGTGTTTTATATTGTTTTAAATAGAGTAGGGAAGGCTTAGAACCCTTGTAAGGTTTGACTACTGTCTGGGATGCGATTACAAAGATTTTCCTTCAACTTTTGGTCTGGAGACAACATTTTATGAGATAGTGAAGGAAAACCTCCAATCGGGAAGGAGGAAAAAAAAAACTGACAGGTGTTCTAGTATTCTTCTACTTAACCACTTGACTTTCAGAAGATTTCCCCCCATTTTTTGTGATGCGGCACTGAGTTAATTTAACTGACGCAGTCATGCAAAGCTGTACCCAAATAAAATGTATTTAAAGTGGAGGTTCACCCTAAAAACATGTCCCCCCATCCCCATTGAGAATGTCTGTTGATGACGAAACGCGTCTGGGACGGCGTACACTGACGTCACCGCGCTCAACGGAAGGAGTAAGGGCTCCTATAGTGCCGGCCGGCATTTGTTTATATATGCTTTTAAACTCTTCATGTTTGTAAGTACGATTCTTTCTTGATTTTATTAGATTTTTTCACGGAATTACACTATGGTCTGTTTTTTCTCTGACCCATGAACCGGGACCTTTTCTCTACGAGCATTTAAGCTCACCATTGGATATCTGCTCATTGGAATCCCTGCTATCCGGTGTCTCAACCCTCGGATGGAGTTTATGCTTAATGCTTATGAGCCTGTTTGTTCCGGTAAGCGGCTTTCCATAAGGTGGTGGTCTCTTCACAGAAGTCCAATTCACGGTGGTGCTGTTTGTCCTGTCTGTGGGCTTTGATGTGATCCACTCTACACATTTGGGACTCTTTTTCATTTGCAACCCTAACTATTTATTTAGATTGGGGATTTAAAGACTTTATTCTTTGGTATTTTTGTACTTGCACCTGGTTGCTAGTTTTTTTATTGGCGCAGTTTTTATTTCTATTATGTTGTTTGTGTTTATCCCATCAAATTGCTGCCTTTGATCTTTATTGATGACATTTTTTATTGTTTAGCGCAGTTTTTCCTCTCGCATGTAAACTTTCTATCATGGTCATTTGGCTATTTTCTGTAGCCATTATGATTCAAAAAGAGTAAACACAGTTGATTGATAATAAATGGCTTTAGCCAAACACTAACCATGCGTGAAAGAAAAGTTTTTGTGTTATCATTCATATACTCTGAAAAATGGCCAAGAAATTATAAATTCTGCGTAAACTTATTGAATGTCCATCCAGTTCAATAAACATGTCCAAAGAAAATCACAGTAATACCCAATAATAATTGGAAAACCCCCAATGACAAACAGGCTATTATCAAGTTATTTCCTTTTTTACACAATTGGAATTTTTAGCTAATATTAAAAATACAAATAGAGTTACCAAATAGTTTTTTTTATTTAAATCAAAGTTCTGAAGGAAATACAGTGTGCATTCCTGCTACATTTGCATCCATTACAAAAATATACATCTGGATTACTGGCTCATGGTGAACATGTTTTTGGACAGCTATCTGTCTGACTGTGTAACCATTTTAGGGAAATGTAATTACAGTAAAACCTTGGTTTGAGAGCGTTTTGCAAGACGAGCAACATTCTTTTAATAAATTTTGACTTGATATACAAGCAACGTCTTAAAACACAAGTAGCGTCCCATCACAACTGAGTATAAAAGAGAAGAGAGGCGCCTCTAAGTGTAGCAATATGGTTACATTTAACCACTTAAGACCCGACCAAAATGCAGCTAAAGGACCTTGCCCCTTTTTGCGATTCGGCACTGCGTCGCCGTTTCTGACAATTGCGCGGTCGTGCAACGTGGCTCCCAAACAAAATTGGCGTCCTTTTTTTCCCACAAATAGAGCTTTCTTTTGGTGGTATTTGATCACCTCTGCGGTTTTTATTTTTTGCGCTATAAACAAAAATAGAGCGACAATTTTGAAAAAAATGCAATATTTTTAACTTTTTGCTGTAATAAATATCCCCCAAAAATATATAAAAAAAATTTCCTCAGTTTAGGCAGATACGTATTCTTCTACCTATTTTTGGTAAAAAAAATCGCAATAAGCGTTCATCAGTTGGTTTGCGCAAAATTTATAGCGTTTACAAAATAAAGGATAGTTTTATTGCATTTTTATATATTTTTTTTTTTTTACTACTAATGGCGCCGATCAGCGATTTTTTTTTTCATGACTGCGACATTATGGCGGACACTTCGGACAATTTTGACACATTTTTGGGACCATTGTCTTTTTCACAGCAAAAAATGCATTTAAAATGCATTGTTTATTGTGAAAATGACAATTGCAGTTTGGGAGTTAACCACAGGGGGCGCTGATGGGGTTATGTGTGACCTGAAGTGTGTTTACAACTGTAGGGGGGTGTGGCTGTAGGTGTGACGTCATAGATTATGTCCCCCTATAAAAGGGATGACACGATCGATGCTGCCGCCACAGTGAAGAACGGGGAAGCCGTGTTTACACACGGTCACATTGCTATAATCTTTTTATATGGACTATAAACTGAAGGACTTATGAATAAATGGTTGTGGAACGAATCATTTGAATTTCCATTATTTCTTATGGGGAAATTCGCTTTAATATAAAAGTGCTTTAGATTAAAAGCATGTTTCAGGAACGAATTATGCTCGCAATGCAAGGTTTTACTGTAATTTACACTTGTAAGGTTTTTGTTGATATTCTTACATTTTCAGTGTGTTCATAGAGGAATGTGTTTTAATGGAATGAAAACAATTTAATATTGTATTTTATGCTTTACGCACTTTAATAGCTAGGATATGGTGCACAAATCTAGACATATTATAACAGTAATTCAATTCCGTCTTTGTTTATATTCAAAGCTTCAAACCCCAAACTTTTGTCCAATTTCCTCCCTCTTTGATGCCAATTATGTTACTCTGCTGCCACCTTATGGACATAAAGTATACATTAGTCATCACAATTGCAGCTTTTTCACATGACTGTGTCTCTCAAAGTTTACACATTATTAGGTGAAAGAAATAAAACTGATATTGAGTATAAAACTAATTATGTAAGTATGAATTCTTTCAACTAAAAAAAAAAAGAGAATTTAATGCAAAACAGAGAACTGTCAGCGCACAAGATTTTGTGCACACATTAAAGGGGTTGTAAAGGTACAATTTTATTTTCCTAAAAAGCTTCCTTTACCTATGTGCAGTGCTCCTTCACTTACCTCATCCTTTGATTTTGCTTTTAAATGTCCTATTTCTTCTGAGAAATCCTCACTTCCTGTTCTTCTGTCTGTAACTACACACAGTAATGCAAGGCTTTCTCCCTGGTGTGGAGTGTCGTGCTCGCCCCCTCCCGTGGACTACAGGAGTGTCAAGATGCCCACTAACACACAGCTTCTTTCTCTATCTGCAACATAGAGGCTGACTCTCCGGTAGTCCAAGGGAGGGGGCGAGCACGACACTCCACACCAGGGAGAAAGCCTTGCATTACTGTGTGGAGTTACAGACAGAAGAACAGGAAGTGAGGATTTCTCAGAAGAAATAAGGACATTAAAAAGCAAAATCGAAGGATGAGGTAAGTGAAGGAGGACTGCACTAAGGTAAAGGAAGCTATTTAGGGGGGGAAAATGTGTACCTTTTACAACCCCTTTAATGCACAAAAGCAATTTTTATGGTTCAGAATGAAAATATGAATGAATGAAGGAGAGTTTGTTACACAAACAACATGTCTAAGAAACCCATAACAGCCAATCAGTGACTTTTCATTGCTCAAACTAATTGTAGTTCTCTATAGGCTACCGCACTTCTTGGATATTTGTGCTGCCTTATATCATACCCCGACAGACTGTCTTCTGATTCACATTTGTAGCTTTTTATGGACAAACATCACTTGTTACAGTAAACATTACTATAGAAAGTACAGCACCTATGCATTATTATAATAGTTTTGATCTATTATAAAGTGGATGTAAACCCTCTCATATACCCAGCAAAGTGAAAAGCTTCAGATGATAGATAGAGATGAAACAATTCCTCCTTCATAAGTTTTGCTTGTTTATCTGCTGTCTTCTCTTTTGTACATCCCTTCAAAAGGGGTGATTTTATCTCAAATCCTTCTTCATTTTTCAGTATAGCAGAGGAGGGGGTGGAGAGCTGCAGTTAGAGCTCTGGGACACTGTGTGAGAGCTGATTGGAGGAAAAAAACACACCCCCCTTCACACACAGCAAAACTGTGTTCTGAGCTCTCCTCCCCGACACAAACTTTATCTCATGTGTTGGGAAAACATATTAGAAGTGAATCATGCTGATAACAGAGGAACAAAGCACCAGAGAGAGAAAAAAAACAGGGCCTTTTCACACTACATGCAGCCCAGTATAGTGCACTAGACTACATCGATTTTCCCTGCTGAGCTTTTGGGTTCGGACAGGGGCCACAGCCCCCCGCCAGAACAAGCACTCTCCGATCAGCGCTCCCAGCCATTGGCATAGAGCACGGATCGGATGCTGGTTTTCCTGCATGCTTGTCCATTTGGCTTGCATCTGTTGGACCACCTGATTGTAATTTAATGTTATTACCTCATCTGCAGCTGCTGTAATTTTCTATCAATGCAATACAATATGACTACATAGAGTTTTTCTGTACACAGAGGGCCAGATCCACAGAAGAATTACGCCGGCGTATCTATTGATACACCGCGTAATTTCAAAGTTCCCGCGTCATATAGTTGTTTTGTATCTACAAAACAAGATACGACTGCATCTGGGCTCGATCCGACAGGCGTACGTCTTAGTACGCCGTTGGATCTTAGGTGCATTTTTCCGCTGCCTGCTAGGTGGCGTTTCCGTCGAAATCAGCGTTGAGTATGCAAATTAGCTAGATACGGCAATCCACGAACGTACAACCGGCCGGCGCATTTTTTTACGTCAATTGCGTTCGGGTTTTTCTGGCGTATAGTTACCCCTGCTATATGAGGCGTACTCAATGTTAAGTATGGCCGTCGTTCCCGCGTCAAATTTTAAAAATGTTACGTCGTTTGCGTAAGTCGTTCGCGAATAGGGCTTTGCGTAGAATGACGTCACCGTCGTAAACATTGGCTTGTTCCGGTTTAATTTTGAGCATGCGCACTGGGATACCCCCACGGACGGCGCATGCGAGGTTGAAAAAAAACGTCATTTACGTCGGGTCAAGACGTATTTACATAAAACACGCCCCCATCACATCCATTTGAATGGCGCACCCTTACGCCGCCAAAGATACACTACATTACGGTGCGCTTTCTTTGAGGATTCAAAAAAAAAAGTAAGTTACAGCGGCGTAGTGTATCTTAGATACGCTACGCCCGACGCAAATATGCACGATGTACGTGGATCTGCCCCAGAGTGTGTACTGACCAACCCCCAGAAACATAAATTTCTGCTTGATTGATTGGCTCACCAATTTTCCCAGAAGTCTGCTTAAGATACAAGTCAGATTTCAGGCATCCCCTGCAACAAACATGTCATTTTTGATGAGATGCTATAAGAACACCTCTATAGGGATGCAGGCCCAGCAGCTTTCCTCATTATTACCCTGCAATTGCCACAGCTGACTGATAATTATGAAACCACTCCCATTAGACCCACTTAGCACAGAGGCACAGACAAACACACATGGATTTCTTCAGAATAACAAAAGGTAGGAATCTGCAACAAAGGTTGATATAATCCTTGCAATGTACATAGATCACCCAGAGGGGAATGTTTTTTTTTCCCCCAACAAAAGTGGAGTTACACTTTAAATATTTCTCCTCTTTGTGTCCTTTGCTTGCAGTATCATAGAGGTCCCACAAAGCTGAGTGGTAAACAACAGCAGCTCCCCTACTATCAGACTCAAATTTGTCCAGTGAAATACAAAGATTCTCAGGAGGACTCCAGGTGGATATTGAACAGTCATTACATATACAGTATATATAGTACAACATATTACAAATTATTGCAATCCTCTATACAGCAGCACTTACAGTATGAGAGAGAGAAGCAGCACTGTGAGCCAATTAGGTTAACTGATAAAGAAAAGGCTGCTGCAAGGAATAAGCTGATGTATGCTCTCTATATTACGAGTGTATGTCTGCACAGCCCTGATCAAGCAGATCAAAACCCTGCTTTTCTGAAAGGCATGAGACACAAACAACAAGCGCCCAGAGGCGATTCAGTTCGCATGTGCCGCGCTATATAAGTTTTTCATTCATTCATTCATTCATTGGTGCTGTGCCTGTAATAGGACTAAAAATAAAAACGTTCAGAAGAGCAATTCAATCTAAATTATAAATGTAAAAAAAAAAAAATCTTTATTGAACATCAAACATGTATTTTTTGTGTATTATTATGGTGTAGGTGGAGTCAAAGATGAGTGACACTTGCTTTCATTTTGTTCAGATGGCATCTGCAGCTAAGGCTCTTATTTTTACTACAGGTATTAGCAATTACATTTGATATATTTAATACTGATTAATGTTAAAGCTAAGCTTTTTTTGTCAGTTTCTTAGTGAATGTAATCAATCAGCATACTATATCCCGCCCCCATAGTGTTTAGGAAGACATGGAGGAGAAGGGAGGGAAGTGTAATTTACCACTGTGTATACGCCCACATGTGTTACTCTGTAGCAGGGATATGCAATTAGCTGAGCTCCAGCTGTTGCAAAACTACAAGTCCCATCATGCCTCTGGGTGTCATGCTTGTGGCTGTTAGAGTCTTGCTATGCCTCATGGGACTTGTAGTTCTGCAACAGCTGGAGGTCCGCTAATTGCATATCCCTGCTCTATAGTCATGTGGGCTGCACAGATAATAAAAAAAAGGAAATGAAGAGCATAGAAGGGAACTGAGATTGAACATTCTCCACAGAGGACACCAGCTGCTCTACACAATCTCTGCCTGCAGCGGGGACACAGAGAAGATGGGAGGGACAGCTGAAAGCAGAATTAACCAGGTATATTTCACTCTAAACACAACAAATGCTTTTGTGGCTTTGTGAATATGAGCACTTTGTTATATAGCATGTAATGATTGTTTTTCAAAGTCTGGGTTTAATTACACTTTAACTTGATTGCTCTGAAAAAAAACTTAGGGACTGCAGCAGGGTTTCCATGTTACTATATTGAGTTTGATGTCAAACAAACAGGATGTCCAGCTTCTCTAACACAACGCAAGTAAAGCTTTCACTCTAAGGCCTTGTACTCACGACCGGATCTGTGCGCTGGAAACTGTCTGCCCGACAGTTTCCGGCGTACAAGGCTGATTTGTGTTTTGTTCCGCTGGCGTGTACACACCAGCGGACCAAATTCCCGTCGTACCGGAACGCGTGCACGTAAACTACGTACGACGTCACTATAAAGGGGAAGACCAAAGTTAATGGCGCCGCCCTCTGTTCCTCTTTTGCTAGTTACGTGTTTGCTCGTGTTAGTGAAGGTTTGGTTAGAGCTGATTCGCGCTTCTCGGTCTCCAGGCTTTGACAGCGTGTATTCACGGGTTCAGTGCGTGTGCTTGCGGTAACGTAGTTGTCATTCGGCTATAGGCAAGCAGGTTGTTTCTGCTTTAGCAGTTGCATCCTGTGCGCTCGTATCTGTTTGTCGCGCGTTTGTCGCAGGTAGTGCTGGATTTGCGAGTGCTTTCTGTTTCAGTGTGTTCTTGACTGACCAGCCGGCCGGTTTGAAGCCATGATGGAGCAGCAGCGTCAATTTTCGCGAGTTGGTGCTGTTTATGGGATGGCTGCTGGATATGTTCATTTGTCCAGTACTTTGGCCAGAAACAGGGGGCGGAGGCGTTTCTGGACCAAGAATTGGTTGCGCCAGCGTGACCAGTTCTCACATATGCCTCTGCTTAGGGAACTCCAGGAGAATAATCCTAATGACTTTAGGAATTTTCTCCGCATGACGGACCCCGTATTCAACCGTCTGCTGGATCTTCTGTCCCCCTATATCACGAGGCAGGACACTGTGATGCGCCAAGCCATCACGGCCGAGCAGAGGCTTATTGCCACGTTGCGGTACCTGGCGACTGGGAGGAGCCTGCAGGACCTCAAGTTCTCGACAGGCATCTCTCCGCAGGCGCTTGGGGTCATCATACCGGACACGTGTGCTGCCATCATCAAAGTTATGCATGAGGAGTATATTAAGGTAAGTTTCCTGGCTCTAATAATGTGGCCAACTAACTTTATTTTTATTTTCCCAGATATGCTGTGTGTTTAACTAACGTTAGCTTTTCTCCCTATGCATGTTGATATCAGCTTTACATGTTTTATTCTTGGCCTACCTGCATATTTGTCCCTTACCCAATATTAACCTGTCCAGCATGCTATCCTAGGGACAAACCCACCTTGCCATTTTTTCAAACAGGACTTTTTGGTTTTTCCCCCCCACCCCCCCCCCCCCCCCCTTCAAACTTTTATTGTCCCCATCAGAGGGCTGTGGAGTCTCTTAATGAAGTGGCCCTATATATTTCATTTTCCAAATTCTCCATGCACATTTTTCTAATGCAATTTTAATACTGTGAACTGTCACAAGGATGCTTGTAGGATGTATTTGTTACAAAGTACTAAATCTCTAATTTTGTTTGTCCCCACAGCTACCCTCCACACCACAGGAATGGCAGTCTGTGGCTTCCCAATTTGCCCAGCGGTGTGATTTTCCAAACTGCGGTGGAGCAATAGATGGGAAACACGTCCGCATTGTGCCCCCACCCCGCTCGGGGTCCTACTATTATAATTACAAGGGTTATCATAGTATTGTGTTGATGGCGGTGGTGTCGGCACAGTATGAGTTTCTATATGTGGACGTGGGGAAGAACGGCCGGATGTCTGATGGGGGAGTGTTCGCACGGACTGATTTCTATGATCGTCTCCAAGCTGGTGGTCTGGCATTGCCACCAGATGAAGATAATGTGGAAGGACTTCCGTTTGTGTTCCTAGCGGACGAGGCTTTCGGGCTTGGTCCTCACCTCATGCGGCCTTTTCCCCAGAGGACCCTCACCTCAGAGAGGAGTGTGTTTAATTTTCGGTTGGCCAGGGCTCGGAGGGTAGTCGAGAATGCCTTTGGGATACTCACCAACCGGTTCCGCCTGTTCAGGACATCGATACATCTGGCGGAATATAAATTGGACACCGTTGTATTTGCCTGCTGCATTTTGCACAACTTTTTACGCAGGCACTCCCAGACGTACCTACCCGACATCGGTTCTGAGGCAAGACTACCCTCAGATCCCCTTCCCGGGCTGGACACTGGTCGCGCTGGCTTGGCCCCCCAATCAGCTCGTGAGGTACGCGACAAATATGTTGAGTACTTCATGGGTCGGGGGGCCATTGCTATGCCAGATCATATTTCTTTCTAATTCGGCCCCCAAAGAAAGGAATATTCTAAAAAATAATAAATAATTAGACCATTGGACTTTATACAGTTGTTTGTCATTAATGCTTTTTCTCTTTTTCTGTCTTCCTGGTTCTCTAACTAACTTCTTCAATTGTAATGCATAATTGATTTCTCCACTTTTAGTAACTAACCACATTTTGCACAGTATTCACTCATCTACAAACAGGGTATTGAGTCTAGAAATAAGAAGCAACTCCATTTGTAAATGTTGAGGTCAATTTTTTTTTATTTTTGCTTGTTCATGACCCCAAAAAAAATTTTTGATTTTTTTCATTACTCCCTGCTTTTGTACTTAGGAGTCTTCAAAATTTTTTAAAATTTTTTTTTTTTTTTCAGGTAATTCAACCAAAAATATTATGCAGATTATACATTTATTAACAAGTTCACTTTTTTTTTCCTCAAATATAGTTAGATTTATTGTTTACATATATATATATATATATAGATTATATTTGGTGGGGTGTTTACCGCCTTAAATTTATTTTTGGCCATATTTTTTAGGCACAAAAAACAATAATTTTGTAACCATTTTTGTTGTTTTTGGTGTGTTTTTCTAAAACAAAATTTTTGGGTGAGAATTTGGAGTCAAATCTCTACTTCACTAAATTCAGTGATTAGAGAGATTTATAATTCTATATATATATTGAAAATAATTTTTGGCGTTGTTTATTCTTTATGGTCTAAACTTTATAGTATCCCAAAATGTTCAACATGGTCAAAAAGTAACAAAATCCAATTCAAAAAATATAAAAACTCACAACAGCAGTCAGTCATGGTGTGCTTTCACACTGGAACACGCCAAAATTGGAAGATACACACATTCAGTGCAAACTCGCCAAATGTCATTGGTTCAACAGACAAATGGCCACATGTGCTATCTGACATCATGGGTGATCAATGTCTGTGTTTTGTGGGAGCAAACCCTTCCTCTCAACTACTTGAGGATGGAGGAGGGGGTTGGACCCACAAAGCACAGACATTAGATATTCTGTGATGGCAGATAGCACATGTTGGCACACTGTGTGTGTATCTTCAAATTTTGGCGTATTCATTATTCAAACTGTTAAAATGTTTGTGGGGGCGGGGGATGGGCGGGGGGTGTTTCAGTCTTTGACACGGCCCATCATGTCAATAATGTTCTTAAAATTTGCTTCGATTACCATCATTCTTTGCCGCATATTGTCCATTTCCGTGCTGCATTCCAAAAGGACATTTGTTACATTCTGTTCCATGAGAAACATCCTTTCACGCATATTGTGCATTTCAGTGCTGCACTCCATTACCTGCTGAATAATTATAGCAGCACTTGCACGTGAAAATATTGGCACACCATCCTCCTCCCCTAAACCAACAAAAAAAAAATGGCATTTACAATATTATTTTTCAATGAGGCCTATCTACATATGTTTTTTGGAATCAAGCTAGGGTGACACTGACCTGATGGGCTTCTCCTTTCCACCTCTTCGACATCTTCTATCACTCCTCCTTCTTCCACCACCTCCCCATCATCTTCAATCACTCCTCCTTCTTCCACCACTTCCCCATCATCTTGGACTCCTCCTTCATCCATCAATCCACCTTCTTTCAATTCGCCAAATTGTTCTTCCGCCACTTGCCCTTCATCTGCTATGACTTCTAAGTCCAAAATTACTTCTTCCTCCTCTCTTCCTTCCTCCTTTCTTCCTTCCTCCTCTCCTTCCACATCCTCCTCTCCTTCCACATCCTCCTCTCCTTCCACATCCTCTTCTCCTTCCACATCCTCCTCCTCCTCCACATGTTGAGATGGCAGATTTTGGCCTTGTCTGGCCCTCTCTGCCTCCTCCAAATGCTGGCGACTTCTTTCCCCTGAAATAAACCAAAAAAAATGTAGACTCATCAGCACACAGATATTGGAGAGCATAAATCGCACACATTGCTTAGAAGATGCTTTCATTTAGTTACTTTTATCTTTCACCAAACCTACATTTTGCAATTACTTCTATATGGCAAGCTCTGATCCTGCCCCTTTTTAGCAAAGTGACACACATGGATGTCCCCCCTAAACTGTATTTCTGGGATACCCTACCAAAACCCATTATTGATTTGGGGAGACACAGGTGCTCTGCATTGCAGATGTGAAAACATCTGCTTTATTACCACTGTTTTTAGAATGAATCCTGTTTGCCTTTCCCATTCTCATTCTTTTTTTTTCTAGAACTAGCTTTTACACAATGTTTACAAACAAAGTTTTTGGCCAGTGAGCCATGTCCAGGTGTGTTGTTCCTGGAATAACCGAGCCTTTCTGATAAACTATGTGATGTTACGTTGTTTACTAAGAACACTGTTTGTAAATATGTAGTTATTTATGTTCTAAAAAATAAATAACAACATGTCTTTAAAATTACAAGCAGGCCAAGGAGGCAGATGGTGAAATATACATGGCAACACATTATTGCAGACAATCACCACCCCCCCCCCCCCAAACCCAATATATATTTACTTACTTTTACGCAGAATTTTAAGTATTTTCTTCATCTGATGTGGCTCCCTCAATTTTAAGTCTGACCATCGTTTCCTCAGCTGTTCCTTGGACCTGGTGATCCCAAACATCCTCTGCATTCTCCTCGCCACCTTGTCCATAATATGTGCCTTTCGGCGGTTAGGGGTCTTGTATGGCCCTAATTCACCATCATAGTCCTTTTTTCGCATGATGTAAACTAACTCCACCATTTCCTGGAAACGCATATTAGTGGCTTTATATCTTCTTTTCCTTGATCGGGACGTCCCTGCCTCTGTCCCTTCACTTGTGGCATGAGAGCATCGTGCCCGCTCGTGTGACATCGCCATCTTTCCTTTCCCACAGAGATTATGGGCGTGGAAAAGATGAATTCTTACGCCATGGGCGGAGAAGAGGGCGGCGTTTAATACATACGCGGAGTGTAGAGAATGCAAACAACGTGTTTACGTCCGTTACGCGGAGAATCTTCGAGCGCATCCAGAACATACACAGTTAACGCCATATTTCCTAAAATCATTGATTAGGGGCCTCGCAAAGGTGACGAGGGCGGGGTTTCATAAATACGCGGAGTGTTTAAAAGGTTTACGCCGTGATTACGCATCTTACGCGGTAATTAGGCGAGCGTGAGAAACGAGGAGCGAGAGACAGGAAGGTAAGGAATTTAAAAATGTGATCAGCAGAGGCCTTGAAAATGTAGACACATGGGATGGGGGTTTGGGCTGTTGGTTGCACCCTTTTTAAGCTATTCTGTCTATGGGGTACCACAATGTTATTTTGGTATCCAAATGCTTTTGGACACCTCACAAAATAGAGATGTGAACAATGCTGTACCTCATTGACAACTTTTTGAATGGTGTATTCAGATCAGGCAAAGTATTGTTCAAGTGTTGGTTGTACAGAGGTCATTAGGAAGTGTCTTTTATGTCATCCATTGTCAGGGGTATGAGATTTACACATGAAAGAGTGCCTAGATGAAAACTGTCATTTGTAAGCATTGTTTAATTTAATATATTTAAAATATTTACTGCAATGTGAACAATGGCTCTGCATCTAGCAAATCAATGTTTGGTACAAGCAATGCGGCCGAGCTGCCAATCATTGTTTAAACAAGAGAGACTGTGTTTGGAATTAGATATAGGTAATAAATTTGAAGACACATATTAGATCAAGGTCAACGCTGATCCTTTGGAATATTTATTTTTCTGTGGTTTATGTTTTTGTAATCTAGACTCAAAAAGAAATATAATTTTTCAAAAATTGCAATGGACCTCCTACAAAGCAAGGAATCTATAGAGGCCTTACTTCAAAAATACCAGGACACGCCCATCCTGTGGAATTCAAAACACTCGTTATATTGCAATAAAGAGGTACGAGCGGCAGCACTAGAAGAGCTAGCAAATTATATGCAAACTTGGGTGCCAGGATGCACTGCCAACATGGTGAAGGATAAACTTGCCAACCTCAGAAGCACATACAGGAGAGCATACAAAGCTAATAAAATCAAAAAATCGGGAGCAGCAGCAAGACAAGCAAAGGAACCCAAACTGTGGTATTATAAACAGATGGCTTTTTTGCGGGACGAAATGGAAGGCAGGAAAACGATGTCCAGTCTTTCTTCCAACCTTTCCTCCATGCTACCTTCCAGCGGACATTCCCCAGATGACCACAGCCCTGCAGAGTCGGAGGAAGAGGGCCTGGCTGACAGAGATGCAGATCTGCCACCCTTCGATGAGGAGGTATAGTAGTTTCCTCTATATTTATGGCCTAAATAATTCTTGGTGGATTAATGATTAGATATTGAAAAAAAAAAACCAAGCTGGAAAAAAGCAAACAAAAAGGTGTACAGACAAATAGGTGTCAGGGATGACAACTGCAGGGGTCAGAAGTAGAGTGTATTCAAGTAATAATGAACAGAAAATACTGAACGAAAAACATGAAAATGAGTGTGGTTTTATTTAGCGAAATTGTAAAAAAATTCCTTTTTTTTACACACAGGAAGAAGAGATCAGCCAGGTGGTGGCAGATCCTCAGGTGTCTGTCAGCCAGGAGGAGGCCGGGGTCAGTGGCAGCCAGGAGGAGGCCGGGGTCAGTGGCAGCCAGGAGGAGGCCGGGGTCAGTGGCAGCCAGGAGGAGGCCGGGGTCAGTGGCAGCCAGGAGGAGGCTGGGCCCAGTGGCCTGCAGCAGGTCCACCCGGCCAGGAGAACCACCACCAGCCAGTCTTCTCCCCCCCAGGTGAGGCCATCAGGCCGAAGGAGGCAGTTGAGGCCTGTGGAGGAGGCAAGCCTCCGCATGATCCAGGAGGCAAGCGCCATCATGAGGGCCCCCCTCAACCCCACAGAGGCCTTCAGTGCCTCATTGGCCCATGATTTAAATGAAGGGGAGGAGGACCAGAGAAGACTGGCAAAGGCCCTGATGAACCAGGTCCTTTGGTGGATGCAGAGGGGCCTGCTGACCCCAGACACTGGGCTATGTGACCCGGCCCGGCTTGCGGAACACCATCCTCCTGCTGCCACATCAACCCCACCTGCAAGACCCCGTGTTCGATCCGCTGGAAGGCTGCCTGGAGGGAAGGCTGGAAAGAGGAGGAAACGTTGATTTTCTGCCTTCCATTTCCTTCCACATAAAGGACATCTTGTTTGTACTACCACAGTTTGGGTTCCTTTGTTTGTGTGCTGCTGCTTAATATTTTTGTGTTTGGCTCCTGAGGCTTGGAAGTTTATCCTTCACCATGTTGGAAATGCAAGTTTGCATCTAGTTTGCTATCTATTCTAGTGCTGCCGTTCTTTTTATTTTTTGTGATGACATTTGCCAGAATAAAAGGCCTTTTGCTTTCATTTGAAAACATGTCTATTGTTTGTTATACTGTGGGGATTATTAGGCAGCAAACCTTTAATAAATATACAATGGGTAATTTACAAAGGACACACTCCTTGGGGGGGGGGGACATTTGGTGTGCCAACATGGTTTAATATTCTCTAATGAAACACCAAAAAAAAAAAAAAAATTTAAAAATACATGTAAAAAAAAAATAGTTTAAATGGTGACATAACTAGAAACAAAAAAAGAAATTAAAAAAATGCACATTCCTTTACAAAAATGAATACTCTAAATTATGGAGGACCACCAACCAAAACACACGTCTGGCATAGAAAACATTATTAAAGGATTACATCACAAGCAAGAAATGTGACATTTCAGTATGGGACAACTCTATTGAAATTGCATCAGCAAGAGAACGGGGTTATTCTAGCAAGAGAAGAATTAATCAAACGAGGCTTTAAAATGTGGTTTAGTGCGCCTTTTTAAGACATTGTTCTCTTGCTAGAATAAAAGGTTTCTAATGACGAATGTGCCATATCCCAAAGAAACGCGAGTTTTACCTGAACGAGCGCTCCCGTCTCCTCATTTGGACTGAGCATGCGCGGGGTTTTTGTACGCTGCTTTTGTGTACAGACGACCGAACATGTCTGACGGACACGATTCCAGCAGACTGTTTTAAAGCAAGACCAGGAAACAGTTGTTCGTTGGAAAACGGTCTGGCCGACGATTGTTTGCTGGAATTCTGTACGTTACTGCCTACACACGAACGAACATGTCCGCTGAAACTGGTCCGCGGACCAGTTTCAGCAGACATGTTTGGTCGTGAGTACGAGGCCTTAAGGGTACAAATGCCTGTGTTCCTGAATGTGCGTATTATCTGTATTTAATGCCATGAGGTTGATTGCGTTTATAATGCTAACAATTCACGTACACGTTTTTCTATCCAATAAAACCAAGACTGAGTTCATGACCATCTTTGGTGATCGATGGCTTATAATACACTGCAACTATCATACTTTGGGGTTTATTTACTAAAGCTGGAGAGTGCAACCAGAAACCAACTAGCTTCTAGGTTTTATTGCCAAAGCTTAAAGCGGTAGTTCCCCCTTCAAAAAAGTTTTACCCTTAGTCTGATGCTCATTTAGTCTAGGGGAATCGGCTAGTTGTTTTAAAATCGACGCTGTACTTACCGTTTTAGAGAGCGATCTTCTCCGTCGCTTCCGGGTTTGGTCTTCGGGGGTGGGGGTTCCTTCTTGATTGACAGTCTTCCGACAGGCTTCCGACGGTCGCATCCATCGCGTCACGATTTTCCGAAAGTAGCCGAACGTCGGTGCGCAGGCGCCGTATAGAGCCGCGCCGACGTTCGGCTTCTTTCGGCTACTCGTGACGCGATGGATGCGACCGTCGGAAGCCTGTCAATCAAGAAGGAACGCACACTCCCGAAGACCCATACCCGGAGGCGACGGAGAAGATCGCTCTCTACAACGGTAAGTACAGCGTCGATTTTAAAACAACTAGCCGATTCCCCTAGACAAAATGAGCATCAGACTAAGGGTAAAACTTTTTTGGAGGGAGAACTACCGCTTTAAGGCCGGATTCACACTTGTGCAGTGCGAATTCCAGCTCTCTTATCTCTGCAAAGAATTTGGAGAACTGGGAGAGGGGAAGGGAGAAGTGTATTGAGGAGAATGAGAGAAATCCTGATGAGAAATGAACACATCTGCAAATCAGAATTTGCACCTGAGCCGCAATGCCTAGAAAATGCACACGTTTTTTGGAACCAGCCTCATTACAATCAATGGGCCAGATCCACGTACATGCGCCTATCTTTAGGCGGGCGTAGCGTATCTCAGAAACGCTACGCCGCCGTAACTTAGAAAGGCGAGTACTGTATTCACAAAGAAGTTACGCCTTTAGTTACGGCGGCGTAGCGTATATTGGGCGGCGTAAGCCCGCCTGATTCAAAAGAGGCTGGTTGGGGGCGTGTTCTATGCTAACTTATCGTGACCCCAAGTATTTGACGTTTTTTATGAACGGTGCATGCGCCGTCCGTGAAAGAATCCCAGTGCGCATGCTCCAAATTACGCCGCAAATCGTCAATGCTTTAGACGTGAACGTAACTTACGCACAGCCCTATTCGCGAACGACTTACGCAAACGACGTAAAACGTAAAAAATTCGACGTTGGCCCGACGTCCATACTTAACATTGCGTACGCCTCATATAGCAGGGGTAACTTTACGCCAGAAAAAGCCTTACGTAAACGACGTAAAAAAATGCACCGGGCGGACATATCTACCTAATTTGCATATTCCTCGCAAAAATCTACGGAAGCGCCACCTAGCGGCCAGCGTAAATATGCAACTAAGATACGACGGCGTAAGAGGCTTACGTCAGTCGGATCTTAGCAAAATTACGGCATATCTTGTTTTCTGAATACAGAAAAAAGATACGCCGGAGCATCCTAGAAGTTACGCGGCGTATCAATAGATACGCCAGCGTAACTTCTTTGTGGATCTGGCCCTATGTATTTTATAATTTTATGCGAATTGGATGCGGTTTAAGCCACACACAATTCGCATAGGTGTGAGCCCGGCCTTATTGAACAAGCTGAGTTTAGAAACTGATTGGCTACCATGCACAGCTGCATCAGATTCTGAGTGCTCCAGTTTTAGTAAATCGACCTTTTTGTCTTAGCCCTAGCCTATTTCATATTGCCTAGACTTTTTATACAGAGCATTATACTGTTCGGGTTTTTCAAAGGCACAAACCTAATTCATTGCAAATACTCCCTGTAGCCCTTATAATCATATATACACACTGAGTATTTACATCTCTTTTTTTCTGTTGCGTTAGTAAGAATCTATATTTTCCTCTATATGTATATACATAAATACAAATGTCACATATTTTTCTCTGTACAGAACAATGAGTGGTATTTACATTGGTTTAATGCCAGAACATTTCTCCACAGGTAAAAAGTGGAAACTATGAATTAAGAATCCTTATTCAGGAAATAAGAGCAGCTGTGATTGAGTCTTTCTGAGGGAAGGCCAAATGTTCAGTATTAGATTTTTGTTCTATACTGCAATTTCAGAGTCTTCTGCAGAATCATCTGCATAGAGAAGTTCCTCAGTCAATGAGTTACCATCCAGAAGGGTATCGCTCTCACACCATGGAGCTTTGTTTCGTGACAAACTGTCGTGTAATAATGGAGCTCTGGCTTGTTCTGGCTCCCCACCCTGCTCATCAGACGCTCCTTCCAAAACATATCGCTGTTCATCCATATGACTTCCATGGACCTCCACAATCACAACGTTGGAGTCAGATCCAGGAGTAATATGTACATACTGGGAATCCACATCAATTTGCATATCGCTGATCTCTGGGTCTTGGGTCAGGAGTGCGCTGTCTTCGGGTAAGCTGATGTTAATATAAATGGCGTCTTCCATCTCCGCTGCAGGGGGCAATCCCTGAAGAAATTTATGTAAATCATGCTTTAATTCTGTGAATGTAGGTCTGTTAGCTGGGTCTGGTCTCCAGCAAATGTACATCAGTTCATACCTGGTTAAGAAAATAGAACAATGTCATCACAGTTACCTATCTTTGAATTGTTTATCACCAGTAAACCTTTTATGTCCACTATCTGTGAGACATAATAGATAATCTATTCGTACATCACTAACAACATTTCTAGTTTTGCTTGAGTTGTGAGTCGTAAACGCACCAAAAACATGAATGCTCAGATCTCATGAGCAATAATGTTTTGTATATGGAGGAGGGAAGGGGAAAGTGTGGCTTATATTCTTCCGATAGTCTCACTACTAGCTTATCATGGATGAATCATCAAAGTATAGTAATAAAATAAGACAGAATTGCAAATCTATTCATACCACAATTGTTGCTTTATGTGGACATTGTACAAATTACCTTTATTGCCATCCTCAGCCCCTTCCAATAAGTCTGGCCTGCTTACGGGCCAGTTAGATCTTAAAAATTAGGTTATACTGTAATTATGTAGAATAAAATATCTGGGCCACCTGACCAATGCTGGGTTGTGTGAATTATGGAAACAGTATCAGTACCGATACTTATCAGATAACTGTTTATATTAGAATCTTTGCCTATTGGGGCCATTATTCAGACTCACGCCGCGTACACACGGTCGAACATGTCCGCTGAAACTGGTCCGTGGACCAGTTTCCGCGGACATGTCCGACCGTGTGTACGGCCTAGCAGACAGGTTTCCAGCGGACAAAAGTTTCTTAGCAAGCTAAGAAACTTGTCCGCTGGAAACATGTCCGTCGGACATGTCCGATGGTTAGTACACCTAATCGGACATGTCCGCTGGTTATGACGTGTAACCAGCCTCCCCGAAATCCCGCACATGCGTCGAATTGATTCGACGCATGCGTGGAAGCATTGCACTTCCGTGTTTGAGAACGTCGGTGTCTTCTACGTCACCGCGTTCTCTATCCGCAGGGATTTTGGTCTGATGTTGTGTACACACATCAGACCAAAAGCTCCCAGGAGACATGTCCGACATTGGACATGTCTCCTCGTGTATACGGGGCCTTAGACTTACTGTATTTCTTTAACCTCCCTGGCGGTATTCCCACGTCAGGCTCGGGGTGTAATTTCAGAACCAAAAGCGGTAACCCCGAGCCAGACTCAGGATCGCCTTGCAGCATCCACAGGCAGGGAATTACTTACCTTGTCCCTGGATCCTGCGATGCCTCTCCGCTGTGTGATCGAGCAGTGTCCTAGTTCGATTCACACAGTGCCTGTGTGCCGCCGAGCTCCGTTTCCTGCGACATTACGACGCACGGGGGCGGAGATCGGCGCCAAATTCAAAAAAGTAAATAAACACATTACATACAGTATACTGTAATCTTATAGATCACAGTAAAAAATACACACCCCCTTTGTCCCTAGTGGTCTGCCCAGTGTTCTGCATGCACTTTTATATAATAAAAACTGTTCTTTCTGCCTGGAAACTGTAGATTGTTCATAGCAACCAAAAGTGTCCCTTTACATCAAAAGTGGTTTTAGAGCAGCTAGAAAACAGCGATAATAAATTATAATCACTTGCAGAATTGAGCGATAGCGATTTGTGGGGAAATTCGTCATTAAAAAATAAAAGTAATGACAGCGACAATTCTGCAACTGAGCAAATTTCAGTGTTTTTGATTTGATTACATTATTGAATAATTTTTATTATAATTATATTATTATTTGTAATAATTATTTATAGTTATTTATTATATTATAATTTATGATTTTGTTTTTCAAATTTAATTATACCCGGGAATCTGTCTACTAGACTCTTGTTTGGACATATTTAAGTGAGTTATTCCTAAGAATTACAGGCCTACAATGTAAAACGCCAAATTTCCATGCAAAATAATGGTACCGCTTTCAGCACCTAAAATCTGAAATAATCATACCGCTAGGGAGGTTAAAAAAAAGCTGTCTTAAATTATTATAATTAACAATGACAGACTTTCACAATATGTGCCAACACTATTATTATGATTTTAATTATTAGTATTAATATTTAACTTATTATTTTTTAAATAATAACATGATTTATTTAAATTTTCAAGCAAAAAAAATCCATGTGGTAGCAAACGCACTAATAAAATAGCTTTGGATGGAACATATTAGGGATTATTTGAATTGCCCAGAATGCTTTTAAAGCTAAGAGACAAGAATCATGGAAAGCTCAAGCCATCCCCCATATGTTCCATTAAAAAAACTGCATTTTTGGACATTTGCATTTTAAATGCTTGAAGATTTCAAAACTAGAATAAAAAGAAGACCCCAATGATGGCTTGTTTTCAAAGTCAGGAACTTGATCTTCCTTGGTATCTGCAGGTTAGTTCTGTTGTACAGAGATGTATTTCATGGCGTGTGACCTAATTAGCAATGAAGCTGTTATGATTTAAAGGGATAGAGGGATATTTTTCTGAAAAGTCAGTCTTTTATACTGGTAAAGCTTTTCCTCCTGAATCAAACTGAAAATGATATGCATTGAAACAAAAGCGTGCAGTAATTTTATCCATTTCATTCTGCAGAATTCAGAACTTACAGCTCATCCAGGCAGTCTGCTGGCTGCTTTAACCTATGGCCCTGGAGTAAATAGTCATATATTTCATGGTTCTGGACCCCGGGATATGGAGTCATGCCTCTGGTTGCGATTTCCCACATTGTGATTCCGAACGCCCACTGTAGATAAAACACAAAAGATCGAGGATGATATTTCCAGAAGCCATGAATAAGTCCTTTCACTGTAAAGGTCAGTCCCCACTACCCCACTCATGTTGATCACAGAAACAACAATTAACATTGCAAAGGGTTTGGAAGTAACAAAGTAGAATGTTCCAGGAGATTATGTAAGAGTACAACATCCATACAGAATGACAAGCAACTGTGTTTCTCTTAAATTGCACAGTGTGGAAATAATACACAAACTTATAAAACATTTGGCATTTCTGGAATGGAATAATTCCAACACAGCTGTAGATGCATTAGCGCCTATAAGGGTCTATGACTGCCTAAAGGACTTCCAAAAAAGCATGGCGAGTGGAGAAGATTTTCTTTTGTATGAAACACATTAATAGTTTTGCTTCAAAGCCAACAGGTATAAAAAAAAACTACATTCATTAGAATGCATTTATAATTAAAAATATATAAGGACAAAACCTCAATGAAAGTAATCAGCTAATAAATAAAACCATATTAAAGGGGAGTTCCACCAACAATTTCACTTTTTAAATATACATACCCCTGTAATACACAAGCTTAATGTAGTCTAGTAAAGTTAGTCTGTAAACTAAGGTCCGTTTTGTTAGGTTGTTAGAGCATTTAGTTAGTTTATAATCTAGAAATAGACCGTGGCCATCTTAAGTGTGGGCATCATGAAGCCAGACTGTATGACTTGCAGATCTCGCACATGCTCAGTGCTGCACAAGCGATGTAATAGGTTTCAGTCAGGTTTCCATAGCAACGGGAGTGTCGGAGGAAGTTGCCGCCCTGTCTCTATGCAAATAGGCTATTTGCAAGGACTACTGGGATACATGATGCCTATCCCAGAAACCCTTGCGAATAGCCTTGTGACTTAATAGCCTAGGCTAATAAGGAGGAGGAAGTAATGAAGGACTACAAAATAAAGGTATTTACAAGCAACAAAATAAATAAAAATTGTCCATTCTGAACACTTTGAGATTAGGGCATGCAGCACAGACAAACATAAAAAAAATGGGTGGAACTCCACTTTAACTAAAAAAGAGGTATTGTTATCATTAGAAATAATTCCATAACTTAATTTTAAAAAATTATTAGCAATAGGCTAAAAAATCTACAGTTTTATGGTAGCAAAGGGACTCTGACAGACCTCAGATGCAGTAAATGAAAATTGGATAATCTCCTTATTTTCAAAAGCTGTTATAATAAACACATAGAAGTGCATGTAAAGCTAAACATGAAATAAAACCATAATAGGTAATAAAATGAAATATACAGTGAGGGGAAAAAAAGTATTTGATCCCCTGCTGATTTTGTATGTTTGCCCACTCACAAAGAAATTATCAAAAAAGAAAAGAAAGAAAAAGGCACACCAGCCTAGTGTGTTACCGTTGACAATTTAATAGACTAAAAATGTAATAAAAAACTACTCACAAGGAAAGCAACATAACAGGCTTATCGACAACACTGTAGTAGATACCCCTCAAACCACACTCCGAATGGGGGGATAAAGGTGTGTCACTGCCGGCTGATGCGTTTCGAGGTTACAAAGACCTCTTCATCAGAGCTCAGCAGTGTAGACCCTTCCAAAGGCTCCCCTTATATACATATGAGCACTCATACAAGTGCCCAACTAACTGCAAGCCGCGGAGAACCTCCCAGGGGCCATCAAAACTCCCCCCACCTAAGTGGGCGGTCCCAGAAATGATCAGTCTATAATTTTAATAGTAAACTATTTTAACAGTGAGAGACAGGATAACAACAAAAATATCTAAAAAATGCATTAAAAAAAAGTTATAAATTGGTTTGCACGAGCGCCAGCACAGGGATTTGTGTGTGTAAACACACAAATCCCTGTCCTGTTAGGGGAGAGGAGACATATCGTTTGTTCCTACTAAGTAAGAACAGCGATATGTCTCTTCCCCCAGTCATTCCTATCCCCATACAGTTAGAAACACAAACGAGGGAACACATTTAACCCCTTGATCGCCCCTAATGTTATTCCCTTCCCTGCCAGTGACATTTACACAGTAAGCAGTGTATTTTTATAGCTCTGATCGCTGTATAAATGTCAATGGTCCCAAAAATGTGTCAAAAGTGTCTGATCTGTCCGCCGCAATGTCGTAGTCCCAATAAAAACCGCAGATCGCCGACATTACTAGTAAAAATATAATAATAATAAAAATGCCATAAATCTATCCCCTATGTAGATGCTATAACTTTTGCGCAAACCAATCAATATAAGCTTATTGCGATTTTTTTTTTTTTACCAAAAATATGTAGAAGAATACATATTGTTCTAAACTGATGAATAAATTTGTTTTTAATCCCCCTGGCGGTATTTTCGAGTCTGGCTCGGGGTGGAATTTCAGGACCAAAAGCGGTAACCCCGAGCCAGACTAGGGACCGCCTCGCAGTGTCCACAGACACAAGTTACTTACCTTGGTCCCTGGATCCTGCGATGCCTCCCCACTGTGTGATCGAGCTGTGTCTCCTCGCTCGATTCACAGTGCCAAATGTCGCCGAGCTCCGTTTCCTGCGACGTTACGATCTGCGCCAAATTTAAAAAAGTAAATAAACACAATACATACAGTATACTGTAATCTTATAGATTACAGTACTGTATGTAAAAAATACACACCCCCTTTGTCCCTAGTGGTCTGCCCAGTGTCCTACATGCACTTTTATATAATAAAAACTGTTCTTTCTGCCTGGAAACGGGAGATTGTCCATAGCAACCAAAAAGTGTCCCTTTATGTCAAAAGTGGTTTTAGACCAGCTAAAAAACAGCAATAATAAATTAGAATCACTTGCAGAATTGAGCGATAGTGATTTGTGGGGAAATTTTAATTTTTATTATTATATTATTTGTTATAATTATTTATATTTATTTATTGTATTATAATTTATGATTTTGTGTTTCAAATTTTAATATACCCGGGATGTCTACTAGACTCTTGTTTGGACAGATTTAAGTGAGTTATTTCTAAGAATTACAGGCCTACAATATAAAACGCCAAATTACCATGCAAAATATTGGTACCGCTTTCAGCACCTAAAATCTGAATTATATATCAGACAGGAGGCTCATATCTTGCATTAATCTTTCCACTTTAATGCTCATAGCAGAAACATTTTTACATTAAAAACAAACTTAAAACTACATTTCCCATCAGTCCCAGCGTCCATATGACCCCCGCCCTCAGGGGGACCGAGCCTATAACTAGGACTGTCCTACTGTAAATCCTCCTCTTTCTTTCTGCTCATGGCAGAGATAAGTATATTATATATTTCTTGATACTGTATGTCCGTCTGACAGTTTAGATAGGAGTGTTTTACATCTTATTGTTTTATCTTAAATTTAAGTTTATTTAATTTATTTAATTTATCTAATTTAGATTTATTGTAATTTCTTTAATTTCTTTAATTATTACTGTTTTTTCTACTTAAATTATACCTCATTAGAGTATTTCCAGTTTTATTATTTAGCCATCTTGTTTTCAGTATTTAGGATTTTTCCTCTAGAGCTACTGCTCGGCTCACCGCTGCCTCTGCGGTGCTCGTTTTTCTTCTAGGGACAGGGCAGTCTTGCCTCCATTGTCCCCCTCGTCCCCCCTCCTCCCTGTCACTAGCCGGAGTTTTCCCGGGCTGTGGGCAGAGGAAGGGGGGCGATACCTGGCGCGCTCTCTCTCCTCAGCGTCGCCCAGCCAATTACAGTCTCACAGCCGAGATCTCGCGAGATCTCGGGCTGCGCTTTAGACTGTAAGCGCCGCTTCCTCACCGCACGCCAGTCTGCTGGCTGGGCGGTGAGGAGAGCGGTACAGTTATTCTATATAGATAGATTTTTTCACTAGAGCGGAGCACTCGATCAGTTAGAGTGGTCTGCTATTCTTACAATATTATATTGATCCTTAAATCCTTTATTCTGCTTTTCAATTTTGCATAATTATCTTTATTAACCCATAGAGCATATAGCTCAGGGTAGTGTGCCTGCCTTACATTGCCTTCATTTTAATTAATAGTATACAACTGTTTCCATACAGCAGTCATAGTTAACCCTTACTATCAGGCTTTTCCTTCTCCTATTAATTATGGCAGAGGAAATTAATATACCCATGGATGGCTCTTCAGGCTTAACCCCTGATAACCCACAACTTTTAACTGCTGCTCAAATTCAAGAGCTTATTAGCAGCTCTATTCAAGCAGCCCTAGCCTCTCATTCCAATCCGTCCACCACTCATCCTGAGGTTGTGAAAAAGGGTAAGGCCCTTTACAAGCGCAAGCACTTGCTCGCTTGTCCTGACTCCCCGGCAGGGGAAGTACAATTTATGCTTGACGCAGGACCCCCCACGGCCTGCCGCCCCAACCACCCAGAGGGTGAACGACCCTTAACGTTTAAGGAGTCCTCCCAGAAAAGGTTTAAATCCACCCACCGATCTAAACCAGACTCTTTTAATGAAGACTCAGATAACGCCTCTGAGGAATCTCTGATCGCTGCATCAGATGAGTATGACTCCGACATAGGAGACTCTGGGCAAGAGTTCACGGAACTTGGGGCTAATTCAGATTTACCATCTGAGACTATTTTAGACTCGCTAGGCGAGCCATTTTTCAACCCAGAGGGCATTTCTCATCCCAGATCTGGGGACTGGACACCTCTCCCACAGGTGGCCCAGTACGTAGAACACTGGACACGGAAAGGTCTAGATAGGGTCAATAGGAATAAATTAAGGGCGGAATGTCCGAGACCCGTTATTCCAAAGAAAGTAGCAGTCACACCCAAAATCGATCCGGTGCTGCTGAAATATCTGACCAAATCTGGTAAACAAGCAAAAAAGGGCATTGAACGCTCTTTTAAATCGATCCAGGATCGTATCCTAGACCTTTTAGGCCCCCTAACAAAAATATTAAATCTCTCGGAGCAGGCAGCTTCCACTGAGGGCCCAGTAGACTTAGCTCAATTACGGGGATGGGCTCAGAGAGCCATTTGCTTATTAGGCTCAGCTAATACGGCCTGCGCCGTTGAACGCCGCAGGTCAATCCTTATGAAACTAGATCCGCAACTCTCCCATTTGGCGGAGTCAGAACCGGGTCCCTCTGCAGAAGGTCTCCTCTTTGGAGAAGACCTAATGAAAAATATCAACAGGTTTGTGGGTCTGTTCAACAGCCTTGATAAGGCCCAAACTTCGTTAAAGAAATCAGGCTCAGGGTCCAAGGTTTTTGGTAGGGCCGGCAGAGGGAGAGGCCGATCTGCCGGTCGGAACAATTATTTCAGGGCCTATCCTAGAGCGGCCGCTCAACCTTACGCGCCCATGCACCAGCAATACTCACTACCAGTGGCACAACCAGCGCAATTTTTTCCTCCCAGAGGACGCCCATGGAGAGGACGCGGGGGCAGAGGTTTTCCCAGATCACGCCCATCCACGGGTAAGTGCCCTACAGAATTGTTTTTCTCACATACCGATAGGGGGCAGACTGAGACATTTTATCCACGTCTGGCACACGATTACGGCAGACGCTTGGATATTATCGACAGTAACAGGTTTCAACATAGATTTCACCTTCCACCCAACCATGTCGGTGCTTCCACACCCCATTCAGTTTTCCGAACAAAATACTTGTCTTATAGACGACGAGATTCAGGATCTGGTTGCAAAGCAAGCCATAGTGGAGGTAGATCCCTTATCCCCCGGGTTTGTCAGCAGCCTATTCTTAGTAAAGAAGAAAGGCGGAGGACATCGCCCCATTATAAATCTAAAAGGCTTGAACCAATTCGTGACGTACCGTCACTTCAAGATGGAAGGGATTCACTTACTAAGAGATCTACTCTCTCAAGGGGATTGGCTGGTCAAGATAGACCTGAAAGATGCCTATCTGACGATTCCCATGCACCAATCTTCTCAGATTTTTCTACGGTTCCTATGGGGGGGCCGTATGTGGCAGTTTACCTGTCTCCCCTTCGGCCTTTCCTCGGCTCCATGGTGCTTCACCAAAGTAATGAAGCCTGTGGTAGTGGCTCTGAGATGCAGAGGAGTGCGTCTGATAATTTATCTAGACGACCTCCTTATCATGGCCCACTCAAAATCGCAAGCCGAACTACACAAACAATGGGCAGTATCACTGTTAGAGGAACTAGGTTTCCTTATCAACCTCAAGAAGTCTGTGCTAACCCCAGCTCAGGAAATGGAGTTTTTAGGTTTCACAATAGACACCAGACAGGCAGTCTTACGCTTGCCACAATCAAAACTGTCCCTGATTCGGAAGGAGATCAGGACAGTTTTACGCAAGGGTCAGATATCATTGAGAACCCTTGCACGCATTGTCGGACTATTATCAGCCTCTATCCAGGCTATTTTCCTGGCTCCTCTACATTACCGAGCCTTACAACGCCTCAAAACTTTACATTTGAGACGAGACCTAGGTTATTCGGACAAGGTCTCTCTTTGTGCGGAATCAGAAAAGGAGCTACGTTGGTGGCTCCACCACGCCATAGAATGGAATGGCAAGACTATTTTCAGTTCGCGACCGGATGTCATTCTAGAATCCGATGCGAGCCGACAGGGCTGGGGTGCCCGTTGCGGACAAGCCTCCACAGGGGGGACTTGGTCCACCGACGAGTCATCCCTTCACATCAATGCGCTGGAACTCTTGGCGGCATTCTTCGCCGTCAGGAGTTTTCTCTCCAAGAGGTCCAGATGTTGCGTTCTCTTACGCATGGACAACGTGGCGGCAGTGCAATACATCAACCACCTAGGAGGCGCAAAATCCAAGATGTTGGCGGACATCGCGTCCGACTTCTGGAATTTCTGTCTTTCCAGGGACATCCTACCAGTGGCGGAATACATCCCCGGGGTTTCCAATTATGTGGCAGATTGGAACTCCCGTTATCTGTCAGACGCCAGCGATTGGACGTTGGACAGATCGGTTTTCCTGGTAATACAGGAACTCTGGGGTCCGTTCCACACAGACCTTTTCGCCTCCAGACTCAACCGCCAACTGATTCACTTCTTCAGTTGGAGGCCAGATCCGGAAGCAACAGCGGTGGATGCTTTCCTCCAAGTATGGCCGAAGGGAGTACACTATGCCTTTCCTCCCTTCTCGTTGATAACCAGACTTCTCTTACACATCATGAGTCAGTCTGCGACGGTGGCGCTGATCACTCCCTGGTGGCCGACGCAACCGTGGTTCCCTCTGGTCCTGGGTATGTCGATCGACTACCCCAGACTCCTCCCACACTCAACTCTGCTTTTGACGAACCCATCCAAAGGTCCACACCCCTTGCTGTTGGAGAACAGACTACCGCTGCTTGCCTGGTTAGTCTCGGGGTGCCAGAGGCAAGTGCAGACCTTTCTCAATCGGCTAGAGATCTTCTCGCCTTGGCCTGGGCCCCAGGGACTAGATCGGCATATCGATCTGCCTGGGGGTTGTGGGTCCGTTGGTGTGATCAACGACAGGTTGATCCCATTCATGCCCCTGTTTCCTCGGTCGTAAATTTCCTCGCGGAATTTTACGAGCTGGGGAGATCATACAGTTCCCTGAACGTTTATAGGTCAGCCATATCGGCTTATCATTGTCCGGTAGATGCTACTCCTATAGGCAAACACCCACTTGTGTGTCATTTACTTCGCGGCGTCAAATACAAACGCCCGCCTCGTCCACGATACCATTCTACTTGGGATGTATCCAAAGTACTTCAATTGTTTTCTTCTTGGGAAGACAATGATCACTTAACCTTGAAGTACCTATCCCTAAAACTCACCACCCTGTTATGTTTAATTTCCATTAAACGTATATCCGATGTCAGAGCTTTAGACATTTCTAGGCGTCAATTCTCGCCGGAAGGGGTCAGGTTCTCGGTGGTTCGCAGGACTAAAACCAATCTACACACTTTTTTTACCCTTTCTTTCCAGCGTATCCGCGTCTTTGTGTGGCCCGTTGTCTACAGACATACGAGTCCCTCACTTCGACGTTTCGTTCTCCAGATTCCTCCCAGTTATTGATATCCTTTGTGCAACCACATCGGCCGGTATCTTCAGCTACCCTAGCCAGATGGGTACGGTCAGTCATGGAGCTAGCAGGTATAGATACATCTCTTTTTGGAGCTCATTCCACCAGGGGCGCAATGGCCACTAAGGTGTTTACGGCAGGGGGATCATTGTCAGATCTCTTATTGGCGGCTGACTGGTCTTCAGAGGCAACTTTTCGCCAATTTTACTTCAGGCCAGAAGATCATGTATCCTTATCCGTCCTCACCGCTTAGCTTGTGGGGGTGACCTTCACCTTCTTTTAAGGGATTCTGGAATGTATTACATGTATGATAAGTATGTTAGTATTTCAGGAGGTTGACATATTGTACAGCTTTGAACTTGCAAGATATGAGCCTCCTGTCTGATATATAATTCTAGATTTTCCTAGTAGGTGACGGAAAATATTGATTATATGAAGACAGGAGGCGAGTATCTTCCCTCCCTACCCACCCTATTACGGTTGTTTATCTTATTTTTTCAGGATACTGAATATCATCCCAGATTCCGGTGGCGATTGTTGAAACGATCCTGTGTTCCCCGTTGGGACGAAATCGTCGTTATGTTCTCCCGGTTGGAGTTCTGTTGACTACATGAGTGTCTGCAGTTTTTACCTACGCTGACATCGACGCAGGTTTGACCGGCTGGTCGAAGAGTCGTGATGATGTTTTTCCTCGAAATTGTCCGGTTTGGGCATTCGCTTACAGAAAGAGGAGGATTTACAGTAGGACAGTCCTAGTTATAGGCTCGGTCCCCCTGAGGGCGGGGGTCATATGGACGCTGGGACTGATGGGAAATGTAGTTTTAAGTTTGTTTTTAATGTAAAAATGTTTCTGCTATGAGCATTAAAGTGGAAAGATTAATGCAAGATACTCGCCTCCTGTCTTCATATAATCAATATTTTCCGTCACCTACTAGGAAAATCTAGAATTAATCATACCGCCAGGGAGGTTAAATATAAATAAAAAACGCAGAGGTGATCAAATACAAATGATTCATGTAGCATTTACATGAATCCATCAGTCCTTAGCTCAGGAATGCAGGCATGAGGGTGTGCTTAGCTGAGAAAGCCTTAATTAAGCAATAAAGCTAGGTCATCCCCCAACCCCTAACCTATTATTGGACAGCGAGGGAGCAGCAGCAGTTTGCCCCCTGCTCCCTGCTCCTTGTCAGCACATGTGCATGCAGCACACCTTACTGGCTCCTAGTGCTGCCCCACATTCAATCTACTGTTGTGCAGGAAATGACAAGAAGCTGTTACCTCCATTTCACATACTTCTACTCGCTGCATTTTACAAGACATTTATATTTTTCTTAGGGGTACATTCATTGGTGTGTTATAATCCGTCTGGTGTTCAGCTTTAAGATTTGAAAAAAACACTTGATGTTACTGCGTACTAAGGCCAACCACCAAAAAGAAATCAAAGGCAATATCCACATTGTATTATCATGTGTCCTGCTGAAGTCTGTAATGAGCCGGAAATTACATTTTCATTATTTAATTTTGGATATATTTAGAAATGAGGGAATCACAATCGGATACACAGCAAGAAAGGAACGTAGAGCATAATAATTATGAAAGAATCATATTCAGTCAGAATTATAATAAACCAGCTTTAAGCTTAAAATAATGATGTACTTAAATAATGTAAGTATTTTTCTAATAAAACTGTATTACTGCAGCCAATTATGTATATATATATTAAAACTGTCCAGGGTATACTAGAATGTAAACCTATTCATTATTTTTATCATTTGAAATTACATAATTACATACTTCTGAAAGATGAATAGAAACAGTTGCGTGTCAGGTTTGGCCTCGTACACACGACCGGTTTTCTCGGCAAAAGCCAGCAAGAAAACTGCTCCTTGCCGAGATTACCGTTCGTGTGTACGAGGCTTTCAGGTTTCTCGTCAGGAAATCTGGGCAGAATCTCGATGAGAAAATAAGAGAACCTGCGCTCTTTTTTCTCGTCGAGATTCTTGTCAGCCTGTTTCCCAACGAGAAACCCGAGAATGTGTATACTTACCTGACGCCGTGGAAACCCGTGCATGCTTGAACTGACTTTGACGCATGCGCGGTAGCTTCAACGCGATGACGTCACCATGTTCTTGCCTTTCAAGAGGACTGCGGTTCTTTTGAAAAGGTCAGTGATATACACTCGGGCGGCAAGAGATTCTTGCCGAGAATCTCGTCAGGGAAAAAAATTTTTTTTTCCTGACGAGATTCTTGCCCGTGTGTACAGGGCCTTAGAAATGAATCATGAACTACATTGTACTTGCAGCAGAATGTAAAAATGAAAAATAAGAAGTGTAGGGAGAACTGTACATAGGAAGCAATTATTCATATGGAGGTTACTAGAAATTTTATCCAGGGAACAGGAAGTAAAAAAAAAATGAAAGCATTATTTTTCAGTGTTGGAGAAATCAACCGACAGTTTGTTATATCTCTCAGGCATAGGGTTGCCACCTGTCCAGGATTCACGTGGACGGTTCAGGTTTGGAATCATGCATCCAGGTTTCAGACTGCCTGAAACCCGGACACATTATTTAGACTGGACTATGGCTTCCCCAGCAGGTTGCTGGCTGAGCTGAGAGTGTCTGTTACACTCTTTCACACTGCCCAAAGCCAGCACTAACAACCCCCCCCCCCCAAACACACCTACCCCTCTGTGTCCGTCTACACTCCAATCCCCAGTGCTATGCCTTTAGAAAAGGAAAGTTGGGGCTGGAAATTTGAAGTCCAGCAGCCTCAGATACATCTGGATGAGAGGTGCTGACTGCCAAGGGAGTGAGTGAGCTCACCATCCATCCCTGTCTGTGACTGAAGTCTCCCCCTTCTTTCTCCTGCCTCTAAGTACACTAAGGTAAATCAGGGTTCTCAGAGCCCCCCTTGCATCAAAGTTCCCTTTTACACCAGAAGCCACAGTATTTCCCCTTACATCAGAGTCTTTTCCGCACATCAGAATTCTCAGTGTTTCCTCTTAAATCAGGGTTCCCAGAGCATCCCTTATGTTAGAGGCCCCAGAGTTCTCCCTTATATCAGAGTCTTCTCCGTACATCTGAATTCTTAGTGTTCCTTCTTAAATCAGGGTTCCCAGAGCAACTCTCTTACATCAGAGTCTGCAGAGTCCCCCCGTACAGTGTAAGGGAACTCTGCGAGTTCAGATGTAAAAGGGGAACTCTGTGGACTCTCATGTAAAGGGGGACTCTTGTTATTAACTTCATATGATTAGAAGTGTTATTTAACCACTTAAGCCCCGGACCATATTGCTGCCTAAAGACCCAAGGTGTTTTTACAGTTTGGGACTGCGTCGCTTTAACAGACAATTGCGCGGTCGTGCGACGTGGCTCCCAAACAAAATTGGCGTCCTTTTTTCCCCACAAATAGAGCTTTCTTTTGGTGGTATTTGATCACCTCGGCGGTTTTTATTTTTTGCGCTATAAACAAAAATAGAGCGACAATTTTGAAAAAAATTCAATATTTTTTACTTTTTACTATAATAAATATCCCCCAAAAACATATATAAACATTTTTTTTTCCTCAGTTTAGGGCGATACGTATTCTTCTACCTATTTTTGGTAAAAAAAATCGCAATAGGCGTTTATCGATTGGTTTGCGCAAAATTTATAGCGTTTACAAAATAGGGGATAGTTTTATTGCATTTTTATAAATTTTTTTTTTTTACTACTAATGGCGGCGATCAGCAATTTTTTTCGTGACTGCGACATTATGGCGGACACTTCGGACAATTTTGACACATTTTTGGGATTTTTGTCATTTTCACAGCAAAAAATGCATTTAAATTGCATTCTTTATTGTGAAAATGACAGTTGCAGTTTGGGAGTTAACCACAGGTGGCGCTGTAGGATTTGGTGTACACTGTGTGTGTGTTTACAACTGTAGGGGGGTGTGGCTGTAGGAATGATGTCATCGATCGAGTCTCCCTACATAAGGGATCACTCGATCGATGCAGCGCCATAGTGAAGCACGGGGAAGCCGTGTTTACACACGGCTCTCCCCGTTCTTCAGCTCCGGGGAGCGATCGCGACGGAGCGGCTATAAACAAATAGCCGCGCCGTCGTCCCGGATCGCTCCCCGAGGGGACCCGACCACCGCAAGTCGCGGGGGGGGTCCCGATCGGACCCCCGACCCACGTCTAGGCAGGGACGTACAGGTACGCCCATGTGCCTGTACGTGCCATTCTGCCGACGTATATGTACATGCGGCGGTCGGGAAGGGGTTAATAGAAAAATATATGTATAGTTTATACTATAAAAAATATTGCCAATGCGTCGCTAAAGTGTTCGGGTTTGACTGGAAGAAACGGTGGCAACCCTACTCAGGCACTCTATTGGTAAGACATGTGCATCAGTTAAAATACCTGCATATTGCTATGTGGTCATTAGGAGGGTATCCCACTCTTGCCTGCTTGATTTTAATTTTATAGTGAAGACTCGTACACATGCTCGGTTTACCTCGGCAAGAACCAGCAAGAAAACTGCTGGCAGAGCTTTCTTGCCGAGTAAACCGTGCGTGTGTACGAGGCAGACATGTGTCCATTGACACCCGCTGGCATTCAATCCGATCCTGTCAGCAAAAAACATCCCCATCCATCTGGCAGATCAGACAACAGTGGGATGCAAATGGTCAGGTGGTCCCTTTCCATATGACAGCCCATAGAGGGCAGTGTCCTTGTCTGCCTGCACCAGTGGAGCAGACACAGACTTGTCAACCGTCTGCTCAGCAGGAATCCGCGGAGAGAGCCCCTGCTGAGCAAGCAGATTCACCATACTCCGGCAGTGTGAAAGGGGCCTTAAATATTACTCATTGGTGGACTAATTTTTAAAGATATACTGTATATCCTATATATTAAATTCTATGTTTACAGTCAACAGTGGCATTGAAATATGTAATGTAGTACCGCATAAGAAAAAATATCCTACAGATAAAGTCAGCATTGACAGTTGTGGGCAAACAAAAGCTGGGAACAATGATCAGGCATAGAATTAAGCATTTGCTACTGTCATTAGAAAAAATACATTATTTCCTAAAGTGGAAATAATATAAATAATAATATAAAATATTAAAATAATATAAAAAAATAATAATATAAATAATAATATAAAATATAAAAATAATATAAAATAAAATAATAATAAAATAATATAAAAAAATATATAAAATATGTAATGTAGTACCGCATAAGCAAAAATATCCTACAGATAAAGTCAGCATTGACAGTTGTGGGCAAACAAAAGCTGGGAACAATAATCAGGTATAGAATTGAGCATTTGCTACTGTCATTAGAAAAAATACATTATTTCCTAAAGTGGGGAAACATCTTACCACGTCACTTTTGACTGTGTAGATTCGATCAGCAAGGCTTTCCACAGCAATCCACTTTACCGGCATCTTAGCAATACGTCCCTGGCGATAATAATCACCACTGTATATTTTTTTAGACAGCCCAAAGTCAGCAACACAGACAGTCATATCATTTCTCAACCTAGAAATCAAGAGAAGACAAACAAAGGACATTTAAGACTAAAATGGCATTTTAGTTTTAGCTAATTTTAGATTGAGTTGTATTTAGTCGACTAAATCTCCAGTACATTTTAGTCGACTAAAATCTAATGGGTATTATTAAATTGTAATACATTAGTGAACATTTCTCTAAAATTCCCAAACTCATTATATACTGCTGGAGTAAAAAATCCCATATGTTATCATTTTTGGTGTTGAGGTGTGAACACTACAGACCAATGTTAATTTTGAAGTCAAATTTCAATTTAGTTTCAGTCTAATGCCGCGTACACACGACCGTTATTCATGTCATGGGAAAAAACGTTTTTCTTGACGTGATTCCTCTCAAGCCTGCCTTGCATACACACGTTCGTGGAAAAAAAATGCTTGAAAAAAAAGCACTGTGACGCAAAACACGTACGACAACATGTACGACGGCACTATAAAAGGGAAGTTACATTCGAATGGCACCACCCTTTGGGTTGCTTTTGCTAATTTTGTGTTACCGCGTGTTAGTAAAGGTTTGGTGAGAGACGATTTGCGCTTTTCAGTCTTTTAGTCGTATTTTAGTAGTCTAAAATAGTATTAATTTAGTAGACTAAAATGTTTTAGTTGTTTTAGTCAACAAAATGAACACTGGAACTATCTCCATTGAGACCCAGTCACGCTCTCCCGTCATGTGAATTATATGCAGGGTAAACCCGTATCCAATTTGCATAAGTGTGAACCCAGCCTCAGGTCCAGCGATCCACCAACACTTCTTTTGTGAAACTATGACTAAAGCTGGCCATACACTAGTAGAATTTTGTTTTCATTTTACAATCATTCAAACAATGCTGGTTTAATTTAATTGCATCACACAGTAACTGGATTAGAAACCTGATTAGAATGCCATATCTTTAAAGGCACTAAAGGCCCTTTTCACATGGGCCTTTAGTGCCCACCGCGTTTTTCTCGAGCATTTTTTTTGCACGATCGTGTGTATTCATGGCAGGCTTGACAAGAATCACATCGAGAAAAACTTTGTTTTTTTCCATGACATGAAAAATGGTCGTGTGTACTCGGCTTTAGTATTCAGGGGAAGTGTTATTTTCAGGGCATTTTTCAACTGGAATGCGGGGGGGAACGCAGATCCGGCACCTCCAGCACTGAATGCATTTAATGGTAAGGGGTGCTGGCTGCTGGGGGATCTATTGCAAATGGTGGGGATCTATTTGCACAGGGGTCTAATATTGCCTGGTGGGCATTTTATGTTGCTAAGGGGTCAGTTTTTGCTGGGGGGGGGATCTACTGTTGAGAGAGAGGTATATTGTTGCTTGCTACTGGAATATTTGTTGTTGCTGCTGGGGGTCTATTGTTGCTAAAGTGGTATTTTGTAACAGGTAGCCCATTGTTAATGAGGGGGTATAATGTTGTGTCAGGGGTCTATTGTTGCTGGGGTGGGGTCTTTTTTGCTAGGGGGATATATTGTTACTGGAGGATATATTATTGATGAGGGGATCTATTGCTGCTAGGGGAGATCTATTTTTGCTGGGTGGATCTGTTATTGCTGAGGGGGATGTAATGTGGCTGGGGTGGGGTCTATTGTTGCTGGGGGGACTTATTGTTGCTAGCTGCAGGGGATCTATTTTACATTTTTTTTTATCATTAACAAATTGCCTACAAATTATTTAACAACACTACAAAATAATACTTGGTTCTGTGTTTTCTAAAAGAGGTGGGTAGGGGGTGGAACCAAGGGATAGTGCTCGGAGGTGGGTGGGGGCGGAGACAAGAGGTGACTCAAAGGGGCAGAGTTCCTCCACCTATTCTCTAAGACTGGTACCCAGCAACATCATTCAGGAAGTTCCTCCAGGGAATCCCTGATTGTCCGCAGAGGTTCAACTTGGTCTTCTTTATTACAATCTTTTTTGGTTACACAAATATACTAGGCTGTATCTGAACAAAGATGGCTGAGAAAGCTCAGTGTCATTACTTACATGCAGTTACGGGCGGCCAAGTCTCGGTGTAGGAAGTTTTTGTTGCTGAGGTACTCCATTCCAGTAGCAATGTCAATCATAAACTTCACCAGAGTTTGTAATAGCACATGCTAAAGTGAAAGATAAGAACATCTTTAACCAAATGTATGTCGGTGGCAACATGGCAATAATCAACCTAAACAAATGTCTACCAAATTTTTGGAAGAATTTGTTGAAAAATTACATCTAAAAACACATCCCTGTTATGTTTTAGTGGTTGTGACACAAAGTATGAATCATGTATGGTAACAGTTTATGGTGACACTGTGGGGTTGATTTACTAAAGGCAAATAGAGCTTTGTAAACGAGCAAAAGCTATGCAGGACTTCAATCATTTAATCATGTGCAAGCAAAAATGCTGTTTTTTTTTTTTTTTTCCTTGCACGTGATTGGTTATTCTTTGCAAAGTGATGCTTTATCTCATTTACTAAGCCCTGGAGCAACTGCACTTGCAGAGTGTAATTGCACTTTCCAAAGTGCACATTCTACTTGCCTTTAGTAAATCAACCCCTGTGGTTTTAGCAACAAACTTTACATGAATATTTAAGATGGCAGGATATTTGGATTCATGGGATAACTGTCTTTACTCCCATTGTATTTAACTACTTAAGACCGGGACCAAAATGCAGGTAAAGGACCAGGCCCCTTTTTGCGATTCGGCACTGCGTCGCTTTAACTGACAATTGCGCGGTCGTGCGACGTGGCTCCCAAACAAAATTGGTGTCCTTTTTTCCCACAAATAGAGCTTTCTTTTGGTGGTATTTGATCACCTCTGCGGTTTTTATTTTTTGCGCTATAAAGAAAAATAGAGCGACAATTTTGAAAAAAAATGCAATATTTTTTACTTTTTGCTATAATAAATATCCCCCAAAAATATATATAAAAAACATTTTTCCTCCGTTTAGGCCGATACGTATTCTTCTACCTATTTTTGGTAAAAAAAATCGCAATAAGCGTTTATCGATTGGTTTGAGCAAAATTTATAGCGTTTACAAAATAGGGTATAGTTTTATTGCATTTTTATTATTTTTTATTTTTTTTACTAATGGCGGCGATCAGCGATTTTTTTCATGCTAAAAAATGCTATAAAAATGCATTGTTTACTGTGGAAATGACAGTTGCAGTTTGGGAGTTAACCACAGGGGGCGCTGAAGGGGTTATGTGTCACCTAATGTGTGTTTACAACTGTACAAACTGTAGGGGGGTGTGGCTGTAGGTGTGACTTCATCGATTGTGGATCCCTATAAAAGAGATCACACGATCGATGACACCGCCACAGTGAAGAACGGGGAAGGCGTGTTTACACACGGCTCTCCCCGTTCTTCAGCTCCGGGGACCGATCGCGGGACTCCAGCGGCGATGAAGTCCGCGGGTCCCGCGGTCCAGGTCACGGAGCTTTGGACCGGGTCGCGGGAGCGTGCCCGCGACCCACGGCTGGGCTTAAAGATCAACGTAGATATATGTTGATGTGCCCAGCCGTGCCATTCTGCCGACGTATATCGCCGTTAGGCGGTCCTTAAGTGGTTAAAGGCTTACATACACAAACTTTAAAGATCAGCCTGTACAAGGTTTATTGACAGGCTGACAACAGTCATCGCTGTTCGCATGTAGTCGAACCCCAAAGCAGTTACCTGCAGTTAGGGACGGGTAGCTAAGTCCAGGGATGGGTAGCTAAGTCCAGGCTCAGATTCCTGTCCCTGACCGCATGTGGCTAAATACCATTGTGAAGGAGGAATAACAGTACTGTATTCTTTTAGCTGCAGACACCTCACATTAAGGAATAACTAGAAATGGCTCCAGATTGTAGGTATTTTTTTATGCTGCACTAAGCTACTTTTGCATCCCAAAAATCCTGTGAACACACGCCCTTATTTTGTTTTATGTCAAAAAAGATGTAATGTATCTACTATTGTATTTACTTCTGAGGTGCTGCAATTCAAAGATCATGAAACCAAAAAAATTGTACCTGATACTAGGGATTTTGTAAAGGGTTATCTAACCCTACTTAATTTTTCAAAAACTGACATGTTCTTGTGCCCATGCTGCCTGTTGAACACACCAACTACTCCCATGTTGTAAAGCAAGTTTATCATGGCAATTCATCTTGACCAGTAATGGTTGGCTCATTAACCAAACTGAATACATATATGTATATCTATCTATCTATCTATCTATCTATCTATCTATCTATCTATCTATCTATAGATTATATATATATCCAAATATTTATTAACCTAGGAGAACCGCTGTACCTTCTGGTGAATAAGTATAACCTATTCTCAATAAATTATAACAATTGTTGAGAAAAGTTAGTCTATGCCAAAATAATGTTCTATTTAGCTTACCTGAGGACCAGATCCAATTCTGGAGGAGAGAAGAAAACTGTGCAAGTCTCCATATTCCATAAAGGGCAGAATAACCATGGGTTTGGGACTTCTTCTAGGACCCACTTCTAGGCAGACTCCTGAATTAGAAACATACAGAAAGCCAAATTTAATAACGTCTTTCTATCTTGCTTATGAATTTCTCTGCATCTTACGAGTTCAAACACACTAGCAACTTTCTAGTAGAAAAGACAAATTCTGTATATTTATATACAGTAAATTTAAAATACATGCTGTTACATTTATTCGTAAAGCCAAAAATAAAATTACCAATAAATGAATTAACTGGATGTATGAATACTATAATATAAAACCCTCACAAAAACAGCAGTATGGATGAAATTGTTAAAATAGCAGTAAAATATTATTAAAATTACTTTGTTTCCCACATCTAGGATTTAATTATTTGTTCTATTGAAAAACCTGAGTTAGACTTACCGGTAACTCCTTTTCTGAGAGTCTTCCAGGACAGCCCATGAGACCTAGGGCTCCTCCTACCAGGACAGGAAACACGTTACCCCCAACAGATAAAAGAGCATTCCTCCAGGCTCCATGTCAGTCTTCTCGAGAACCGTAGGACTTCCCTGAAAAACATATGCATAATACACATAACTTCCATACAAAACCAGGTGGGAATCGACTGTCCTGGAAGACTCTCAGAAAAGGAGTTACCGGTAAGTCTAACTCAGCTTTTCTCCCAAGTGTCTTCCAGGACAGCTCATGAGACGATGAGCCAGAACTTACCAGTCTAGGGTGGGACAACTGCCTGAAGGACCTTTCAACCAAACGCCTGATCTTGAGCGGATAGCAGATCCAGGCGATAATGTTTAATGAAGGTCGAATAACTGGACCATGTGGCAGCCTTGCAAATTTATTCCGGTGAGGCACCAGGCCTCTCAGCCCAAGATGCAGACAAGGCTCTTGTTGAATGCGCAGTGACAAAAGGTATAGGAACTTCTCTAATTTTGTAAGCTTCCGAGATGGCTTGCTTTATCCATCTAGCCAATGTGGCTTTAGATGCATTCTTACCCTTGTGCGTACCTGAAAAAAGGACAAATAAAGCGTCTATTTTCCTAAAGGTCTTGGTGACCTCCAGATAGACGAGAAGGATCCTTCTCACATCTAAACTTTATTGATCGCCCTGTGGTGAACTACAAAAGGATTGCAGTACAATGTCCTGTGATCTGTGGAATGTACTGGCCACCTTAGGTAAAAAAAAACTGGATCCGTTTTTAACAACTCGATCCTCAAAAATGAGGAATGGCTCCCTCACCAATAAGGCCTGCAACTCGCTTACTCTACGAGCTGAGTTAATTGCTACCAAAAAAATGTCTTTTAAAGTAAGTAACTTAATAGAGATATCCTCTAGGGGCTCAAAAGGAAACTCTACCAGAGTTTGAAGTACCAGGGACAATTCCCAAGTTGGACAACTTCTCACCACTACTGGCCTGGCCCTAGAAATGGATTTGAAGAACCTAGCTACCGTGGGATTTTCCAAAAGAGAAAACTGGAGGAAAACACTGATAGCTGCAGCATGTACCTTTAAAGTACTAACTGAAAGACCCTTGTCGACACCCTCTTGAAAAAAATCCAAAATAGAAGGAACATCATGCGTTGATTTTTGGTTTTCCGACAACCATGAATTAAACTTTTTCCAAACTTTGAAATATATGTCTCTAGTGGTTTTCTGCAATTCACCAGAGTCTTGATTATTTTGTCAGAAAACCCCTGAGCCCTCAGTATCTTTTCTTCAGATACCAAGCCGTCAAGTTTAAGGAAACCACCTGTGGGTGTGATACTGGACCCTGTGATAGCAAGTCCTCTCTCTTCTGAAGCCTCAGTGGAGGCTCAGAGACCAGAGTCTGTAGCAGGGAAAACCATGGCCTCTTGGGCCAAAAGGGGGCGATTAAAAAAAGGTCTGTTTTTTCTAGGAGAAACTTCCGGAGCACTTCTGGAATAAGTCTGATTGGCGGGAAGGCGTAGCAGAGGTCAAATGGCCACGGATTCGCCAGAGCATTGATCCCCAATGATTGATCTGCTGGGTACAGAGAAAAGAACTCCTCTGGCTTGCGGTTGTCCTGGTTTGGATCTGGAGATTGTGACCCCTGATTTCCGACTGAAAAACCTGCAGGGCTCTCTGAACCGCTAGCGCTCTCTCTAGATCGATGAAGCTTTTGCTTCACTCTAAGACCATTTTACCTGTGCGACTTTGTCGCTGAGGTGGGCTCCCCATCCCCAGGAACTTGTGTCCATCATGATCCTCTGGGATACAGGAATGGACCATGGCAGGTCTCTTGTTAGGTGAAGATCTGTCCTCCACCACCACAAGCTTCTTTTTACCTTGGTAGGTAACAAAACTCTTGACTCCAGAGACCTTGCGTCTCCATCCCAGTTTTTCAGAAGAAACATCTGCAATGATCTTTGATGGAATCTTGCCCATGGTACTGCAGGGAAACACGAGGTTATCAAACCTACTGACCTTGAAACCTCTCTCAGCTAGACCAGCTGATTGGTCTGTAAAGCTGAGACTGCTTGCACCATCTCGGAGACCTTCTCCTCTGGGAGAAAAATGTTTTGGTTTACTGAGCAAAAATCGTAGCCCAGATACTTCACCTTCTGGGCCGGATTTAGGGAAGACTTCTCTCTGTTTATCAACCAGCCTAGGGATTGAAGGAGGTCCTGTACAGTCTGGAGGTGTGCTAGCAGTTTTTGGTAAGACGCTGCCACTATTAGGAGGTCGTCCAGGTAAGGGATGATGGTTATCGCCTTTAACCTTAGCAGAGCCAGCGCTTCCCCCAACACTTTTGTGAAAATGCGTGGGGCTGAGGACAGACCGAAGGGGAGGGCTTGAAACTGAAAGTGACGAATTCCTGTTCCCATTTTGACTGCTATTCTCAAGAATCTTTGGAATGCTGGATGGATCGGGACATGCAGATAAGCATCCCTTAAATCCAAAGTGGCCATGAAGCAGTTTGGGTAAAGCAGGCTTTTGATTGTGAACACTGTCTCCATACGGAAGTGCTTGTACCTGATCGATCAGTTTAGAGACCGAAGATTCAGAATAAGCCGATACTTTCCTGGCGGCTTTCTGATAACAAAAATATGGGAATAAAACCCTTTGCTCTTGTCCTGAGCGGGGAACAGGAATCAGGACTTTCTGATCTAGCAAGTCTCCTATTTGGAGACCCAGAGCCCTTGCTTTCTCCCGATCTTTGGGAGGGGAGGTGATTAATAGTCGCTCTGGCGGTTGGCAGAAGAATTCCAGCCTGTACCCATTTTCTACTAGATCCAGGATGAAGGGACTTGAGGTGACTACTGCCCACTGTGGGAGAAAGGCCCTCAATCTTCCTCCCACAGGAAAATGCTGGTCACTGTGGCTTGGCGGGTTGTTGAGGTGTGTTAAACAAAACACCCCATCTACCTTTGCCCTTGTGCCCGGCCCAATGTTTTTTGGGCTTGTTGTCCTCTCTAGGACCTTGCTGCCTGCTTTGGCCACAAATTTTTTTCTGGCTGTCTGCTTTTTCTTATTTTCTGGAAAGGCCTCCTGCAAACTCGGGCCAAAAAGATGATCCCCTGTTAGGGGAAGCCCACATAGGCGCAATTTAGAGGCTGCATCACCCGACCAGGTTTTAAGCCAAAGGCTTCTTCTGGCTGGGTTCACTAAAGCTGAAGTCCTGGCTGTCATTCTTACCGACTCTGCGGAAGAATCAGCTAAAAACCCCACGGCACTAAAAAGGAGAGGAAAGGATTTTAGAATCTCCTCCCTAGGGGTACCTGCCAACAGATGGGTTTGTATTTGTGTTAGCCATTCTTCCAAGTTTCTGGCTACACAAGTGGAGGCCAGAGCCGGTTTAAGATTCCCAATAGCTGAATCCCAGGCTCTGTGAAGAAGGATATCTCCTTTCTTGTCCATCAGGTCCTTAAGCGTGCCCATATCATCAAACGCCAGGTCCGAATTTTTTGAAACCTTTGAAAGAGGTGCGTCTAACTTTGGATTTTTGTTCCACGGCTGCGCTGCATCCTCATCAAATGGAAACCTTCTTTTAAGGTTACCAGGAAAGAAAGGTTTTCTCTCTGGATTTTCCCACTCCAGCTTGATAGTATCAAGGAGGGAACTGTGCACTGGAAAGACTTTAGGTTTCTTTTTGTGCAAACTTTTGTACATAAGGTCATGTTTAGACAATTGTACCTCCTCTTCTTCCATTTCAAGAGTTGTATAGATAGCTTTTAATAAGTTATCTACGTCTTCCAAAGATAACTTAAACCTTGAGCCCCTAGAGGATTCTCTATCCCTGGGCCCTGTATCTGACCCTGATTCTTCTGGAGAAGAACGGGTAGATCTGGCTTCAGCCTCAGAGTCTTCACTCTCTACACTCTGCTGCGGAACGCTAACGACTGAAGCTTTTCTATTTAAGGATGTACCCTGTGGGGGAGCCTGAAACTTGTCAATTAGATCTTTAAAAGAGCTAAAAGTAGACGTAAGCTCATCTCTGACCGAAGTCAGCATTTTCTGACAGGAGGCTACTGGGTCATCCCTCACTAAGCCATCTATACAGGTGCGGCAAATTGTTTTGCACCAAGTGGGGCTCAGTTTGTTGCCGCAAACCGCACATTTCCTTTTATGTGGCTGCGCTTGGGCCTTGTCCTGAGTCTTGGCCTGTAAGACAAAACAAATGACCCAAAATAAAAACCCGAACCACAAAACACTCCATAACACCACATGCAGGAGGAAGGAAAATGTGTCCCCTAACACCAGAATCCTATGATTGGGAGGGGGGTGTAAAAATATTCACTAGGCTAGCAAGAGAATGACAGACAAACACTCCAGGCTTACCTAAGAGGTACTGGTGTTGGAGACCGCATCTGCTGAATGTGTAAGTACCGCAGTAGAACCCATTGTCCCTCTTGGTCGTTCACAGCCTCTGCTGCTTCCACAAAAAAATCAACAGCAAGCCAGCATCCCCCGTTTATGGAGACAGGAACCAGCGTCTCCAGCGCCCGATGATGACGTCACGCGACCCGGAAGTGACCCTCGCCGGATCTTCCTATGGGCCAGCTTGGAGCACAGAAGCTCCACCCTTGCAAGCGCCGTGGCTTCCTGAATCTCCTGCACAAACAGCCTCGCTGTCTGCAGGGAAAGGACACCACCTGTCGCACTGCGACTACCGCTATGGGCTTGATTCCACCCCGGTCCTGGCCCTCCCCAGGCACAGAGAACAAGAGACAACAGATTCTTCCAATCTCCCCAGCGGAGATACTGCTACTGGCAAGGAAAGAGGTTAGTTAAAAAATTACCCCCAATCAGTCATTAGAGCCCCTGCTCGTGAGACCTAGGGGACCAGGTTCCAGGAAAAATGTTACCCTCCATCTGGAGGAAACACTAATACTGACATGGGGCCTGGAGCACCGCCCTTTTATCTGGTGGGGGTAACGTGTTTCCTGTCCTGGTAGGAGGAGCCCCAGGTCTCATGGGCTGTCCTGGAAGACGCTTGGAAAAAAAATCCTTGCACCGATGAGCTGTATTTGTATTTGTATTTTGTAAATTTGAGGAAGCCAAAATCCATTATGACATATTGGGCCTATAGAGTGCTGCATTATATTAACAGAATAGGTACATAAATAAATAGAAAACAAATATATATCAATTTCAGAGAGTCAGGACATTTAGTTGGGAAAGAAAGGAGGGAAAGAAAGGATGATGCAATTGTATCGACAGTCTGTAAAAATTTACTTTACCCTCAAAAATTTGATTTTCAGTCTGAGTTTTCACAGCTGCTGCCTATGGGATTGTAAGAATGCTGTGACATACAAGAGTGGGAGCAATAAAGAGCTTTACACTCCCCTCCATGCACAGGAATTGTTAGATCGAATCGCAGGACAAGCAAGGGCATGATTCACTTTAAAGATGATCCATTCGTTTTCCATATGGCATGATGAGCTCTTTTAGAAAAATAAAAGAGTTGTTTTTAATTATTTCTAAAAATACCATTTAAGCTCAATTCCTTGTCCAGTTGTCTTGGGTCATGTCAAATAAAGGACAGAAGCAGCACTTACACTGCATTACAGAATGAGACCTAAAGTCAATGTGCTGACAAAGCGGGTTGGCTGAAGCATTTGTACAGTTCATTTAAATTTGATATCCCCAAGTCGTAAAGGACAAAGTCCAGCCAAGCAGCTAAAGGTAAAACTGCAGGAAAATTTTTTCCCACCAAAATATGTATGAATATGTACATTCTCTTGTGAACTACTATACCTGCACATCATAGCTGGAAAAAAGAAACAAGCCATGCACAGCTCCCCTTCCACTGTCTGGCACCCGAGTTACAATCAGTACAATCTATTTTCGGTCATATCAACAGAACCTTATAACCTGTTTGCAATCAAAAACTCAGATGCACGAGTCCATGCTGAGAAAATGTTAAACTACATCCTATTTCAGCACTGGGAGCTGTCACTGCCTTAGACTAGCAATTGGGATGCAATCAGCAGGGCTCCCAATCATGTGAACCCCATTACAGGCAGTTGTGGTGATCACATTATTATTGCTTAAAAACAAACTTGCTGCCTGCAGCTGTCACTGTAAAATAAATACTACTACTAATACTACTAATAACAATTATAATAAAAAAGAAAAGATTTGATTAAAAAAGAAGTTCAGCTAAAAATATTTTTTCCTCTGAAGCTTTAGTGACCTAACTTACCAGCAATGAAGTATGTCCCATGTTCTGTAGGCTGCTGAATCCTGTAGAAATCTTGAAGAGTGCCCTGTGCTCTTCCTGTTGCTATACTTTCAGTGATGAAGGAATTAATAGTTTTGGTTTGCCAGGTTTAAAGGGGTTGTAAAGGTAAAAAAATGTTTTCCTGAATAGCTTCCTTTACCTTAGGCCTCGTACACACGACCCAGGAACTCGACGGGCGAAACATATCGTTTTGCTCGTCGAGTTCCTTGTTAGGCTGTCGAGGAACTCCACGTGCCAATTTTCTCCATTCCCGTCGAGGAAAAAGAGAACATGCTCTCTTTTTGGCTCGACGAGTTCCTTGACAGTTTCCTCGGCAAAAAAAATAAACCAGCAAGTTTCTTGCTGGTTTTTGCCGAGAAACTTGGTCGTGTGTACGAGGCCTTAGTGCAGTCCTCCTTCACTCACCTCATCCTTCGATTTTGCTTTTAAATGTCCTTATTTCTTCTGAGAAATCCTCACTTCCTGTTCTTCTGTCTGTAACTCCACACAGTAATGCAAGGCTTTCTCCCTGGTGTGAAGTGTCGTGCAGGAGAGTCAGGATGCTCTCTACGTTGCAGATAGAGAAAGGAGCTGTGTGTTAGTGGGCGTCCTGACTCTCCTGCTCGCCCCCCTCCCCCTCAGAAGAAATAAGGACATTTAAAATCAAAATCGAAGAATGAGGTAAGTGAAGGAGGACTGCACTAAGCTAAAGGAAGCTATTTAGGGAAAAAATGTTTTACCTTTACAACCCCTTTAAAGCGGAGGTTCACCCTAATAACATTTCTATCAGACCAACTTCCTTATACTTGTAACAAGCACAGTCCGCAATTTTTTTTTTGCAGAGAAATGTTATTAGGGTGAACCTCTGCTTTAAGTCAATAGAAGAAGCTCATGAGAGGGACCTGCCCCTTTCTCCCCTTTCATCCACAGAGAAAAGCCTGTGCATTGTTTACACTGCATGTAACAAGATCTTCAAACATGGGAGAGAATCTTGTCATTCATCCGACTCTCCCTCATTCAGAAATCATGTCTTATTCGGGTCCCAGCTAGGAGCTTCTTCAACTGAGTTCAGCCTGAAGACCCAAATCTTTTAACTCCCTCAGCACCCGAAGTTCAGTGCCAGGAAGAGGACTGGTTACCCTACCAGACGTCTACAGGATTCAGCAGCCTGCATGATGCATGACATACTTCATTACAGGGAAGTACGGTCAATAAAGCTGTAGGGAAAAAAAATATTTAGGGTTGAAAATGTGTTTATTGTCAATTTCACATATGTCACAGTGAACAACATAAGAAGTTACAATCTAGTGACAGTCACAAGTAAACATAGGTAATGAGTCAGCCCAATGGCTATCGCCCATAGCTTGACTCCTACCATCAAACAATACAGTGCTAGGGTTGACGACTGTCGCCTGTTACAAGGAGTAATTCTGGCTGGAAAGCCTTGTTGTTCATAATAAAACTATATGTGTGAGTTATTAGAAAATAAAAAAGTAAAAACCAAGTTAGAAAAAAAATGGGAGAAGAGACCCAACGAGGGGCGTGAATTGAAAGAGAGAGAGAAGTAGAGAAGGGAAAACAAGGGAGGAAGAAGAGAGAGAAAGTCATAGAAGAGCGAAAGGGCTTCTGAGGAGACATTCGTAGAGAGAAGTAATTATTGGACAGAGGGTGGGGGACCAATGGATAAATGCCTTAACCCACCCCATGGTTAGGCTGCGTGTTAGGATGACCTTGCCGGGGTCGACAGCATATTCGTGAGGGTATCTTAGTCGGAGAAGCGGAGCCTGATGGACCACAGCACCTTGTATTTATCAAAGGTGTCGTTGTCAAGAGTCAACATCTCCTCCATTCTCATGGTGTCGTTCATAATCAAGAACCATCGTGACAAGGGAGGAGTGGTGGTTGTTTTCCAATATGATGGGATGAGCTGTCTCGCTGAAGACATAATCAGAGGAGGTTCCGTTTCTGCGATGTTATAGACCCAGGTAGTATTGAGCGGAGGGCAATCTTTGGGGAAGGCGATAGCGTTTCTTTATAAATTTAAATTTTAAATTTTTTAGATAAACTTCAGCTTTAATAACTGTGACTTGTGAAAAAAAAAATCTTTACATTGTTCAGCTTGTAATAAAATACATGAGGAAGGCATTTATTAAAACAGTAGACCAAATAAACGTGTATATGTCTTTTTGAAAACCGTGTAAAAATTATTTTGATAGCCAAATTATTCAGAGTTATTGTCGAGCTGGCCGACTCATACAGACACTGATAAATTTGGCCTGGGCATCTAGGCTTCAATGACATCTCTTCATTAAAGGGTTAATATAGGTTGGGTTGGATTGGATAGATGACATTATAAAAAAAAACTTAATATCTACCTAAAAATGGTCACTGTAGAGTAGCTTAATAGTGGCTCCTTTAAATATGGATTTCTTTATATGAATAAGCTTAAATCTTACCCAGCAGACTAATAACATTAGGGTGATCGAAGTCCTTCATACACGCAGCCTCACTGAGGAATTCTTCTATTTCTCTGTGTGAAAAGTTGTCCACTGGAAAAAAAAAAGACAGACATGTATTATAATATTATTAACACAAGGGACAGATTTGTCAAAGAATCCAATATTAATGAGTTAAAGTGGAACTTTAGTCAGAAAATTAAGTCCTGGCTATTCAGGCTGGCCCTTTTGCAGGTGTAGCTATGTGTAGCTACAGAAAAATAGCAGCCTCCAGCAAAAAGGAACAGGAAATTTAAGGCATATATTGATTTTGGTAGCATAATTATTAATGTGGAACATATGTTCCTTGTTAAAGAACATTATTGTTTATCAAGTTATTATAGGTAAGGTTCCACTTTAAGCAAAAGCAGGGAATGAAGTGGTAGCAACTGTTTCTGGTGCCTCAGCCTTGAGGTGGGGGATGAAGGGTAGGACTTTTTCTTAAGTTTACCTTTGACATTCTGTTTAGGTCCCCTTCACAACCCTTTCCTCCCCATCTGCTGATACATTTGCCATGCTCCCTCTCGACTATTGGAGCCTTTGGAAAGACACACTATTTCTGAGCATGAAAGAACATGTAACCTTCTCCCCTTCCAATAATGTAGCGATAATCCCTGAGTGGCCAACCACCAGGCCTGAACACTGTCACGCAGAGATAGAGGAGAAGGTAATTAATTCTGTGAAAGCGCCAACATAGGGGTTGATTTACTAAAGGCAAATAAGACTATGCACTTTGCAAGTGCGGTTGCTCCAGAGCTTAGTAAATGAGGGGACGCTCTGCTGACTTCTATCATCCAATCATGTGCAAGCAAAATTATGTTTTTTTATTTTCCTTGCATGTGATTGGGTATTCTTTGTAAAGAGAAGTTTTACCAAATTGCCTAGGCCGGGGTAGGCAACCTCGGCCCTCCATCTGTTTTCAAACTACAAGTCCCATGAGACATTGCAAGACCCTGACAATCACAGGCATGACTCCTAAAGGCATAGGCATGATGGGATTTGTAGTTTCACCACAGCTGGAGGGCTGAGGTTGCCTACCCCTGTCCTGGGCTCTGGAGCAACTGCTCTTGCAGAGTGCAACTGCACTTGTAACTTGCGTGGTCTACTTGCCTTTAGTAAATCAACCCCATAGAGCAGTGGTTCTCAACCTTTCTAGTGCCGTGACCCCTTGATAAAATGTCCTAAGTTGTGGGGAGCCCTAACAGTAAAATTATTTTCGTAGCGTGGGTTGTCAGCACACAAGGCATGGTAAGTAATTTGGGGCCCTAACCTACGGACATTTATTGCTCCCCGAGTCCCTTCCACTCGTACAGTATTGAACCCCTTTATGGTACATGCACCTCTATAGGACACTCACTGTCTCCGACTTTGTGGTGTCTCGTAGCAGTGACACCTATGCCGAAATCAGGAGATAGGGTCTCCTCCAGCCCCTCCCACTTCACATTCCTCACCAGTCAGCTGACCTCCAGTCTCTGCCCCCCCAGCCATGCCGTGAACTGAATGGGCGGCTGCTGAGCTGGTGGCCGCGGGTTTCAGGTACAGCCTTGCTGGGAGTCTGCAATAAGACTGGGAGAGTGGTGTGGGCTTCAAGAACAGCTCAGGATTTGGTGACCCCTGGCAAATCATTATTCGACCCCCGAGGGGGTCCTGACCCTAGGTTGAGAACCACTGCCATAGAGCCTACATGGGGCTCTTAAATCAGAGCAGGCAAATAGTTTTACAGGGAAGCATGAGAAAGGTAAGTATCAGTGGGAGGAGGCTGGTCTATCAGGAAAGCCTGTCATGTTTCCCTAAATGGGCACAGGGCAGTGGCGGCTATAAACTGTAAACTGAAACTGTACAAATAATTGAAGTTTCACAGGCACAGATCTGCAGCCTTATCTGTGTAGATTACAGCTAAAGTGTAACATGAGAGTTTACAACCACTTTAAGGTGAAAAACCTTGAGGGTTTACAACTCCTTTAAGTTTCTCTTTAATGCCCATTGCACATTTAGAGGTATAATTGTAATTTGTTTATCAGTTAGAAAATACTTTTATGCTCATGTACTTATTATATACCTAGGCACTGTTAACCACTTGACCCCCGGAAGAATTTACCCCCTCAATGACCAGAACACTTTTGCGATACTGCACTGCGTCAATTTAACTGACAATTACACGGTCGTGCGACATTGCACCCAAACAAAATTGACGTCCTTTTTTTCCCCCACAAATAGAGCTTTCTTTTTGTGCTATTTGATCACCTCTGCGGTTTTTATTTTTTGCGCTATAAACAAAAAAATATTGACAATTTAAAAAAATATATATATTTATTACTTTTTGCTATAATAAATATCCCAATTTGTTTTAAAAAACATATTTTTTCCTCAGTTTAGGCCGATATGTATTCTCCTACATATTTTTGGTAAAAAATAAAGAAATCGCAATAAGCGTATATTGATTGGTTTGCGCAAAAGTTATAGGGCCAGATCCACAAAAGGGATACGACGGCGTAACTACTGTTACGCCGTCGTATCCCTGTTTCTAACTATGGAACTGATCCACAGAATCAGTTTTCCATAGTTAGGGAGAAGATCCGGCATGTGTAAGGGACTTACACTGCCAGATCTTAGGATGCAGTACCGCATCCGCCGCTGGGGGCATTTCGTGTCGAAATGCCGCCTCGGGTATGCAAATTAGCACTTACGGAGATCCACAAAGCTTTTCAGCTTCGTTTTTTCTCCGTAAGTTTTAGTTTGCATACGCAAAATTAGGGCTGCTTTTACAAGGTGTAAAGTTAGTACACCATGTAAAAGCAGACCTTTCTGTCCAGCGACGCGTTTTTTTTTTACATTTGAATTTTTTTTTTTCGCCGTATCTTTTTTTTTTCCCCACGCAACTTTATTGACCCGTCGCAATCCACAAAGCTTGGCGTAACGTAATTTCACGCTATGCACGTCAGGAAAATGACGTCACGAGCATGCGCAGTACGGCAGGCGCAGGAGCGCACCTAATTTAAATGGGAATCGCCCTCATTTGAATAGGAACGCCTTGCGCCGGCGGAATTTAAGTTACACAGCCCAAAATTTCTAGCTAAGTGCTTTGTGGATCGGGCACTTAGGTAGAAATTTTAAGGCAGTGTAACTTAAATGGAAAAAAATAAGTTACGCCGGATCTTTGTGGATTTGGCCCATAGCGTCTACAAAATAGGGGATAGATTTATAGCATTTTTTTATATTTTTTTTTATTAGTAATGGCGGTGATCTGCGATTTTTATTGTGACTGCGACATTTTTGCGGACACATCGGACACTTTTGACACTATTTTGGGAATATTGTCATTTATACAGCAATCAATGCTATAACAATGCACTTATTACTGTGTAAATAGCACTGGCAGGGAAGGGGGCGATCAAGGGGTTAAGTGTGTCCTAGGAAGTGATTCTAACTGTGGGGGGATGGGCTACCACTGACATGACAGCGATCTCTGCTCCCGAATAACAGGGAGCAGTAGATCTCTGTCATGTCACTAGGTAGAACAGGGAAATGCCTTGTTTACGTAGGCATCTCCCTGTTCTGCAGCTCCTTGACACGATCGCGGGACACCGGCGGACATCGAGTCCATGGGTCCCGGAGCACGCGCCCACAATGCGGCGATTTAAAGGGGACGTACCTGTACGCCCATTTGCGCAGCCGTGCCATTGTGCCGACGTATATAGTCTTGCGCTGGTCGGCAAGCGGTTAAAAATTAAGATAGTTAGTAAGGGTCCTGGATCATTACAAAATACAGTACAGCAGCATACTATGTAGCTTAGTTATCTATGAAGAACATATAGGCCCGGATTGACTAAGCAATTACGTCAACGTATCTTGAGATACGCCACGTAAGTGTAAGTATGCGCCGTCGTATCTGTGCGCCGTGCCCACAAAACTAGATACGCCTGAAAATAGGCTTCATCCGACCGACATAACTTTCCTACGCCGGCGTATCGTTGGCGCATATTTACGCTGGCTGCAAGTGGTACTCCCATTGATTTCCAATTCACCTATGCAAATGAGGGAGATACGCCGATTCACGAACGTACTTGCGCCCGGCACATAATATACGCGCTTTGCGTAAGTCCTACGTCCGGCGTAAAGTTATTCCCCATATAGGAGGCGCAAGTCATGCAAAGGTATGGACCAGGGAACACAGCCGTCGTATTTTACATCGTTTACGTAGTACGTGAATAGGGCTAGGTCGTAGGCTACGTTCACGTCGTAGGCAGTGATTCGAAGTATCTTAGGCAGTTGTTTCGACGTGATTCTGAGCATGCGCACTGGGATGCGTCCACGGGACGGCGCATGCACCGTACGTTATTCGTAACTTTATGACGCTCAGTCCTTCATTTTCATGGGGTCACGCCTCATTAGCATGGCTCATGCCCACTTCCACCTACGCTGGCTTACGCTGAGGAAACCCAGCGTATCTTTAACAGCGACTAGGGGCGAGTGCTTCGTATATTCGATACGCTACGCCGGCATAAATATGCGCCAATGTATGTGAATCCGGGCCATAGTTGGCAGACTGCTTTGTGTATGTCAAATTTGTTTGCTGGCTGATAATTTAAAACTATTTTTAATAATTCAAAACCTCTACAACTGTGGTGCAAAACATATGTACAAAAATATTTTCTTACACTTCATGGTTTTCACAGCTACTTTGTGAGTTGCATCATCAGGATATTTCAGCTCACCCTCCATCACCGAGCCAAATTCACCTAAATGCAAAAGTAAAAAAAAAGGATACATAGATAATGAGATCAATTAGTATCTGAGTTCCAGGCTTCATATAAGGCCCAGTGCACCTTACTCATAGGGAAGCTAGCTAAGTGCTTCAATGTCCTGTAACCAGTATGTGGCTAGGAGGCCGAGAATGACCAATTTCCCTTCTAGCAGGAATCAAATCTCATAACAGATCTTTATGAACATCCATATCAATACAAAATGCAAACATAACCTAACTGCTGAAATATCCCTTTATAAATATGCATGCACATGATCTCAGTAGCTTGGTTGTTTTGCCCATGATGGAAAGGAGAAAACGATTCCAGACTGCTGGCCTATCTAGGAAAAAAACAATAGTGATAGTCAGGGAAGATGACTAAGGCCTTATAGGCTGAACAGCGTCAACCTTTCCCTTTTGCGTTTGTCTACTGTGGCTTGTCAATAAATACGTCTATTGTTTAACCACTTAAGGACCAGACCAATATGCTGCCTAAAGACCCAAGGTGTTTTTACAGTTTGGGACTGCGTCGCTTTAACAGACAATTGCGCGGTCGTGCGACGTGGCTCCCCAACAAAATTGGCGTCCTTTTTTCCCCACAAATAGAGCTTTATTTTGGTGGTATTTGATCACATCTGCGGTTTTTAGTTTTTAGTTTTTGCGCTATAAACAAAAATAGGGCGACAATTTTGAAAAAAATGCAATATTTTTTACTTTTTGCTATAATAAATATCCCCCAAAAACATATATACATTTTTTTTCCCTCAGTTTAGGCCGATACGTATTCTTCTACCTATTTTTGGTAAAAAAAAATCGCAATAATCGTTTATCGGTTGGTTTGCTCAAAATCTATAGCGTTTACAAAATAGGGGATAGTTTTATTGCATTTTTATTTTTTTTATTTTTTTTACTACTAATGGCGGCGATCAGCGATTTTTTTTTCGTGAATGCGACATTATGGCGGACACTTCGGACAATTTTGACACATTTTTGGGACCATCGCGACGGAGCGGCTATAAACGAATAGCTGCGCCGTCGTCCCGGATCGCTCCCCGAGGGAACCCGACCGCCGCATGTACCGGGGGGGGTCCCGATCGGACCCCCGACCCACGTCAAGCAGAGCACGTACAGGTACGTACATGTGCCTGTCCGTGCCATTCTGCTGACGTATATGTACATGAGGAGGTCGGCAAGTGGTTAAGAGCAATGACCGGAGTGCGGATCATCTTTTCCTCATTATTCTACGCAGCCAGCGACTGTGGGAGCTCTGCTTTCCATGTGATGTATGGGTAGTAGCACTGACTTTTTTGTTTATATTCCCACCCTAACTGATCCTTCTATGAAATTACTTTGGCCCCTTTCACACTACTGCGACTTCAAAGTTGCGCGATTTTGCAGCAATTTCAGGGAGACTTGAGGTCTATGAAGCTATGGTTGCCACCTCATCCCTTTAAACCCGAACACATATAAATTACACAGGTTCTGTGGCTGAGTTAATGCAAATAAGGCCCCACGTGAGTATAATTACCACCTTAATAAGCCACAGAACCTGTGTAATTAATATGTGTTCGGGTTTAAAGGGATGAGGTGACAACCCTATATAAAGCTTGCATCAAAGTCAGACCAAAGTAGTGCAGGGACTACTTTGAAGTCGTACTAATATGAATGGTTGTCATTGGAAATCATGAGGAATGACTTGTCATGCGACTTTGCAGCCCCAAATCGTAGGACAAGTCGTAGAAGTGTGAAAAGGGCCTAACATCCAGTATTACCAACACAGCTAAACATTACAGATACAAAATGTATGGTTTCTAAGTCAGAAAAGAATGCTATTCAATATTATTTACTGTAACAATTATGCAGGCTACATGCTATAAGCAGTAATTAGATGAAAACACGTTTTAGAACATGCTGGAAATATTCTATGATCATCTTCAGATTAGAATATTGCATACAGTAAAACCTGCATTTCCCCATGAAAATCTAGCCAACTGCAGCGAATGGAGAAAGTTTAGCAGATGTTTGCCTGATGACACACTTGTAAATATATACTGTAATTAGATTTTTTATTCCAGAACATTGGCACTCTGGCAAATGCATGCTGTGCAAATATTTAATAAAAAATTATAAAATACATTTCTTTTAAACACTGAGTAAAATTGCATGGGTGTAAAGTAACCAAAAGCAGACAATCACAGATTACTTAATTATGCATTTGCATTTATTATCACAGTGAAAATCTAAAAAAAAAAAAAAAAAAAAAAACTCCTCAATAAAACCATCCAATTACAAAAAGTAGAAAGCTGCAATCAGATTATCTGAATACGGGACAATTTTAAAAATGGTTTATTATTTAAAGGGATAGCGCAACGTAGCGTATAAACATCTGATATGTGATGGATTCCCATAAGTTCACTGTTACCCAAGCATTAGGTTTCAGTGAGGTATGTACACTTTCGTACGATGAACACGTAGGGGTATATTTATAAAACAGTGAGTGTCACCTTTACCAAACATTTTTTTTTGCAGGTAAATAAATTGCTGTAAATTAAAACACGTACACCAGTGTGATTTACTTGTAGTGAAAATGTAAACACATACACCAGTGTGATTTACTTGTAGTGAAAATGTAAACACATACACCAGTGTGATTTACTTGTAGTGAAAATGTAAACACATACACCAGTGTGATTTACCTGTAGTAAATGCTTGTAAAACATCCCATTTGCTACTTTATAAATATGCCCCATGCAGTGTTATCTGGAATAGGCAGGGCCCTTATAAATTATTTTTAACACTGTATAATTGCTGGTAAAATCTGTACAATAAACCATTCACATTTATACTGGTTATCATTATACAATTTTTTTTTTTTTTTTTAATAGATCATTATACTATTTTTACCAGGGATGTATAAATCAACATTGCTTTCAACAGTGACAAAGTGACTATGTCATATATTGAGCAATAAAACAAAGAGGTCTATAAAAATAACTGCATAGCAATTCAGCCAGCGAAATTACATAGACATGTGTTCTGTATGAATGGGGCAAACATTATTGGTATTAGGCTACATCCTGTGCTGGTCAAAAGTTATTTTTTTATTGATTTAAAACAAAGAATACTGTATAATAGGAAATTCCTATGATACTTAGTACCATCTAGCGGCCAAATGTTGTAATATCCATTTTAAAGCAATGAAAACATTTGGCCAGCACAGTGAATGGAACATTTTACAAGCATTCAATACTGGCGTATACATTTTAATTTTCAGTGATTGATTCACCTGCAATGAATGTTTGCTAAATGTAACATTCACTGCTTCATAAAAAAAAAACCCATATATATATATATATATATATATATATATATATATATATATACAGTGATGAAAATAAGTATTTGAACACCCTGCTATTTTGCAAGTTCTCCCACTTGGAAATCATGGAGGGGTCTGAAATTGTTATCGTAGGTGCATGTCCACGGTGAGAGACATAATCAAAAAAAAAAAATCCAGAAATCACAATGTATGATTTTTTTAACTATTTATTTGTATGATACAGCTGCAAATAAGTATTTGAACACCTGAGAAAATCAATGTTAATGTTTGGTACAGTAGCCTTTGTTTGCAATTACAGAGGTCAAACGTTTCTTGTAGTTTTTCACCAGGTTTGCACACACTGGAGGAGGGATTTTGGCCCACTCCTCCACACAGATCTTCTCTAGATCAGTCAGGTTTCTGGGCTGTCGCTGAGAAACATGGAGTTTGAGCTCCCTCCAAAGATTCTCTATTGGGTTTAGGTCTGGAGACTGGCTAGGCCACGCCAGAACCTTGATATGCTTCTTACAGAGCCACTCCTTGGTTATCCTGGCTGTGTGCTTCGGGTCATTGTCATGTTGGAAGACCCAGCCTCGACCCATCTTCAAAGCTCTAACTGAGGGAAGGAGGTTGTTGCCCAAAATCTCGCAATACATGGCCCCGGTCATCCTCTCCTTAATACAGTGCAGTCGCCCTGTCCCATGTGCAGAAAAACACCCCCAAAGCATGATGCTACCACCCCCATGCTTCACAGTAGGGATGGTGTTCTTGGGATGGTACTCATCATTCTTCTTCCTCCAAACACGGTTAGTGGAATTATGACCAAAAAGTTCTATTTTGGTCTCATCTGACCACATGACTTTCTCCCATGACTCCTCTGGATCATCCAAATGGTCATTGGCAAACTTAAGACGGGCCTTGACATGTGCTGGTTTAAGCAGGGGAACCTTCCGTGCCATGCATGATTTCAAACCATGACGTCTTAGTGTATTACCAACAGTAACCTTGGAAACGGTGGTCCCAGCTCTTTTCAGGTCATTGACCAGCTCCTCCCGTGTAGTCCTGGGCTGATTTCTCACCTTTCTTAGGATCATTGAGACCCCACGAGGTGAGATTTTGCATGGAGCCCCAGTCCGAGGGAGATTGACAGTCATGTTTAGCTTCTATCATTTTCTAATGATTGCTCCAACAGTGGACCTTTTTTCACCAAACTGCTTGGCAATTTCCCCGTAGCCCTTTCCAGCCTTGTGGAGGTGTACAATTTTGTCTCTAGTGTCTTTGGACAGCTCTTTGGTCTTGGCCATGTTAGTAGTTGGATTCTTACTGATTGTATGGGGTGGACAGGTGTCTTTATGCAGCTAATGACCTCAAACAGGTGCATCTAATTTAGGATAATAAATGGAGTGGAGGTGGACATTTTAAAGGCAGACTAACAGGTCTTTGAGGGTCAGAATTCTAGCTGATAGACAGGTGTTCAAATACTTATTTGCAGCTGTATCATACAAATAAATAGTTAAAAAATCATAAATTGTGATTTCTGGAATTTTTTTTTTGACTATGTCTCTCACAGTGGACATGCACCTACGATGACAATTTCAGACCCCTCCATGATTTCCAAGTGGGAGAACTTGCAAAATAGCAGGGTGTTCAAATACTTATTTTCCTCACTGTATATATATATATTATTAATAACATTTATTTTTGCCCAATTTCCACAAAACATATATGCATGCACTTTCACTGGCTAAATTGCTAGGCATTTTATTTAAAATACACCCCGACATTATACAAATTATTGCCACAATCCATTCATAAAGCATTTAATAAGAAAAGTAAGGAACTGCATTTGCAGTCTTGACAAATCCTACAAATATCGTGATCATATATTATCATTTTACCATATACAGCCAGCTTACTGTATGTGACCAGAGGTCATTGTATTATGCTAATTAGCCAATCAAGCCACTACAAAATGTTTTTTCACTTGTGTGAACTTTTCTTGAACACATTTCTAACAATGCCATTCGGTAAAGTCTATTCATTCCAAAATTTAATGTTAAAGCAAATTACATTTTGAAGTGCTTTCGAACATCATTCATTTCTCAAGCTACTCAGAACTTTTTGCAAATTTTTGTATGAGTATTCCAACAAACATTTATTCCAAGTCCACTGGTGTTTGGCCAGCTTTACTCTGTGTCTACTCAGCATTTTTATTGGATGATCTTTATCTGTCAACAGCTATTGCTGACATTTAATAGGCAACAGCTCCACTTTTACTTTGTATTTCTTTTTTTTTAGAAATCAGACCCTTTGTGCACATAATGAAGATGGGAAAGTCCATATTCAGCAACAAGGACTAATTAAAAGTTATGGAGAAAACATAAGGCCTAAACATTCTACAGCTGTTGAGATGTCCTTTTGTTTAACTCTCCCAATATGCTGCCAGTTTATAATGCTTACCCTCACCCAACACCTTTCCCAGAGTCAGTAAGCTCCTCTCCACCATCACATCTTCCAGTTTCTGCTGCAGATCTTGACTGATCCCTAATGTACTTACTGTAATAAATGGGGGAAAAATCATTAAATTTAATGGCAGCAATTTAATTTAAACTGTGAAAAGAATAGTATGACACTATCCAGTAGGTGCCAACTCTTTAAGCCCTGTACACACGATCGGAATTTCTGATAGGAAAAGTCAGACGGACTTTTTCCATCGGAAATTCTGGCTGTGTGTATGCCCCATCGGAGTAATTCCATCGGAAATTCCGATGAACTTCATCGGAGTTTAGATAGAGAACATGTTCTCTTTTACTTCGATGGAATTCCGTAGGACAAAGGTCTGATCGTGTGTACGGCTTTAGTAGTTTGGCTTTAGTAGTAACATGTATATGTCTTTTATATATAAACATGAGATGATCATTGGTACAAGAAATGAAAGGAAATCTCCTCATTTGAGAACCAACCTGCAACAAAAACATGACAATAGTTCTAATGCCGTGTACACACGGTTGGAATTTCCGACAACAAATGTTCGATGTGAGCTTGTTGTCGGAAAATCTGAGCGTGTTTATGCTCCATCGGACATTTCCTGTCGGAATTACCGACAACAAAAATTTGAGAGCTGGTTCTCAATTTTTCCGACAACAAAAGTTCTTGTCGGAAATTCCGGTCATCTGTATGCAATTCCGACGCACAAAAATCCTATGCATGCTCAGAATCATTGAATTAAATTTTTCTCAGCTCGTCGTAGTCTTGACGTTCGGAATTTCCGACAACATTTGTGTGACCGTGTGTATGCAAGATAAGTTTGAGCCAACAATCTGTCGGGAAAAAATCGGAATTTCCGATCATGTGTACGCAGCATAACTCTTACCACACTATGCAAAACTAAAAAAAACAATTCTGGGGTTAGGCTAGTCATTCATATTTGGATTTCTCTTTCAGACTGAATGAGAGAAATTACTTGATTTCCCTATCCATGCTAAACAGAGTAGATGGAGGAAACTCCCCTGTGGCTGTCTGAACAATGACTGCTTCTGATAGGATACAGTCACTGTTCTGCCGCCAATGTTCTACCGACTCCATCCGTTTTTCAATTGAAGTTCCCAACAAAAAATAAACTTCCATAAAAGCTTGCATCAAATCAAGGTCTGTTTCACACATTGCAAAATATCTAGGACACAGAAAGAAAATACATGCATTTGACACTTTCTGAAATAGCACTTTGATGAACAATATGTCTTCAGCTGCACCACACCTGGGACATCCAGGATGGCACATTCTAAATCACTTTTAGATAAATGACACTTGTGTACCTGTTTGTACCATCAAACTACGCTCACATTGTAATAGGCTTCTGATTAATCAGGTCTGCAGCTTGATATATGCAGGTATTTGAGCAAAGTCTCCCACAACTGTTAGGCCTCGTACACACGACCGAGGAACTCGTCGTAAATGAAACATCGTTTTCCTCGACGAGTTCCTTGTTAGGCTTGTCAAGAAACTTTTTTCACAAGAAAAAAGGCTTGTCAAGAAACTTGACTAGCTTTCTTTGCGTACACACTGTCAAGACCAAATCTCGTAGTTCTCAAACGCGGTGACGTACAACACATACGACAGCAGGTGAAGTTCGATTCCACTGGCACAACCCTTGGGGCTGCTTTTGCTAATCTCATGTTACTGCATGTTAAGTAACAGTTTTGTAGGAGACGATTTGCACTTTTCAGTCTGTTACAGCGTGAAAAATGTGTTATCTCCATTACAAATGCTCCTTTTACAGAAGGTGCGCTCCCGCCTTAAACTTTATTCTGAGCATGAGCGGGTTTCTTAGCATACACACGATCGTGTTTCTCGTCGTAAACCAGCAGGACGAGAAACACGACGAGGAAATTGAGACTCCCGACGAGGAAAAAGAGAACTTGTTCTCTTTTTTTCTCGTCGAGTTCCACAACAGTTTTCTCGATGAAAAACATACACACGACCGTTTTCCTCTGCAAAAAATCTCTGCCACCAAGTTTCTTGATGGATTCTGTTGAGAAAAACGGTCGTGTGTACGAGGCCTCAGAGTTTCCTTTTGCTCCTTTCTCCTCTGGGTCTTCTCCTGCACTTTCCCCTACGGCTCTCTATACCTACTATGCTTTGCCAGAAATGCTTCGCAGACACATGTTTCTGAGCCCTTTTGCACACACTGCCTTCCTGCTTACAAAGCATGTCATATGGTCTTCTCCAGGATGACCACTGGAGTCCTTCCAGTACATTCTTGGACTAGACACCTTCTATAGTGTCTAAGCTACTAACCAAAGTGGCACTAGCGAACAAAAGGTTGTTCTGATTCAGTGCAGAACTGGCTCTCAGCCATTCTAAACATCCCTACTGGTAAGCAGCAGGTGAGACACAAAAAGAGCAGAATTTGTACAGGCTACATGCCTGGGGGGGTTAATAACTCTTTATGAGCAGCCACTATGGGTTTACTGTAGGGGATGCTTTTTTTTAATAAAAAGTGAGTCCTCCTGATAAACACGTGATTGGTCTTATGGGCCCTTGTTCAAACAATGAAAATGCCAAAAAAAAAAAACAATGAAAATGGCAGAACTACAATGGAAAAACTTTTTTGATATAATAACAGCAATCACGCTATCAGATTCCTCAGTCACAAAACTTCAAAACCTGCACAAAACTTCAAAAATTACAGAAGGTCCAAAGACAGCTGAAGTCTAATTGCAAACCTCAAACTGTCCTCTAAACATCAAGCTAGTTCTTGCTCTTTCCCACCTCTTGAGCCCCCCATACCAACCCCCCCCCCCCTACCATCACATGTAAAATACAATAGCGGGCTTGGAATGTATAAAGGATAACATATAGTTTAACTTCTACAGGAGAAATGGACATTACAGGCGGTCCCCAGGTTACAAACAACATAGGGTCAGGGTCTCTAGGATTGTTCTTAAAGCGGAGGTCCGGCGTTTAAAAATAAATAAATTAAAAGTCAGCAGCTACAAACACTGTAGCTTCTGACTTTTAATAAGGACACTTACCTGTCCAGGGTGCCAGTGATGACGGCAGCCGAAGCTGAGCAATCGCTCGAGTCTCGGCTGCCCCGCCGCCATCCTCTGTGAGAGAATCAGGAAGTGAATCGTTGCGGCTTCACTGCCCGGTACCCTACTGTGCATGCGCGAGTCGCGCGGCGCTATGTGAATGGGTGGATATCTCCTGGGACACACACACAAGTTCCCAGAAGACACCGCTCGCCATTTCCCAGGAGGCAGCGCGAGAAGGAGAAGAAAGAAGACTACCACGGACAAGGAAGTGGCAGATTAGAACGATCTGCCTAGTAACAGTCACTTCTGGTAAGTATAAAAAAAAAAAAAAAAATGTTTTAAATTTTTTGTAGCCTTTTTGGCTATTTTTTTTTAGAGTGGACCTCCGCTTTAAGTTGAATCTGTTTGTAAGTCGGAACAGGTACATTTTTTAAGTGTAGCTCCAGCCAAAAATACAATTTTTAAGCTTTTTGAATAGCATAGGGAAGGGTTAACACCCCTGCAATGTTTGTTTTGCTGCCTGTGCCCCTGTTCAGAAGATTTCACCTCACACCCTGTCCAAATGACAATTGGATTTTGAAAAATGTGGGTTGTGGAAACAAGCCTTGGTGATAAAGCTTCAGTGGAGGTACCTTTTTGCCATGATAGCTGAATTTCCCTTCCTAGGGGTAGATTTCCTCTCACTTCCTGTAGGAGTCATTTGTAAGTCAGATGTTTGTAACTAGGGGACCGCCTCTACAATGTAAATTCAGCTACCTATACATCTGCTGATATTTTTTTCATTCGCTTTTCAGTTAAGATAATCTCATTCTTTCATTGTTTGCTCGGTTTAAATTCTCCAGGTTTGTGATAGTTATCCTTTTATTGTTTTCAAACAAGTCAAAATCCGCTAACGTGCAGAATACTTTATTATTGAATAAACACCACACAGTCTGTTCTATTGTTAGAAGTTAGTGAGGTAAAATGAACTTACGTGTCACTTCAATGGCTTTCCTGTTGTAGGATCTCTTTGCTTTATAATTCACTACAATGTCTGAATCATCTGAGCTGACAAAAGCATGCCTAGATAAATAAAGTGAGAACACTGTCATGTAAGTCATGCAAAAGTTCTGGTAATCTGTTTGTACTTGTAATGAGACACCAACATTACATTCATTCTGCACATGCATATTAAATTTAAACAGGGCTTTTTTTCAGGGGGAACTTGGGGGAACTCAGTTCCACCACCTTTGGTTCAGACCCTTTGGTGCCTACTCACCACAATCACTTGTAAACACAAAAGTCTGGTTTCTGTGTTTACAAGTGACAGCTCTGCACTCTGTGTGCAACCCCCTGAACTCTGCACTCTGTATGTAATGCAATCCTGGTATTTAATGCCCCTTTAATGCCCTTCTACTGTTCGTGAAATCTGAACGGGGTCGTGGTTGAGTTCCTGCATCTATTTTCTGAGAAAAAAAGCTCTGAATTTAAAAGCAAAAATATAATATATTCCAGTTTACAAATTCTTTAATGTTGTGCATTTGTTTTGTTTTTTACTTGTTTTCCCTTTATTCCAGTGGTCTCCATACAGTGGCCTGTAGGCCAGGTGTGGCTAGGGTTGCCACCTCATCCCTTTAATCCCGAACACATATGGATTACACGTGTTCTGTGGCTAATGTAATGCAGATATGGCACCAGGTGAGTTTAATTACCACCTTAATCAGCCACAGAACCTGTGTAATTAATATGTGTTCCAGTGGCGGCCCGTCCATAGAGGGCGCCCGGGCGCCGCCCCCCCTTCCCCAATCAGTAAAAAAAAAAAAAATCTAAAAAAAAAAAAAAAAAAAAAAAAGTTTATTTAACCACTTCCCGCCCGGCCTATGGCCGATTTACGTCCGGGAAGTGGTTATGAAATCCTGACAGGACGTTCTAGAACGTCCTGCAGGATTTCATGCCGCGCGCGCCCGTGGGGGCGCGCATCGCGGCGATCGGTGATGCGGGGTGTCAGTCTGACACCCTGCATCTCCGATCTCGGTAAAGAGCCTCCGGCGGAGACTCTTTACCACGTGATCAGCCGTGTCCAACCACGGCTGATCACGATGTAAACAGGAAGAGCCGTCGATGGCTCTTCCTCACTCGCGTCTGACAGACGCGAGTAGAGGATAGCCGATCGGCGGCTCTCCTGACAGGGGGGGTTAGCGCTGATTGTTTATCAGCGCAGCCCCCCCTCGGATCGCCACACTGGACCACCAGGGATGCCCACCCTGGAGCACCAGGGTGGGCAAAAAAAAAAAAAATGCCAGAAAAAAAAAGAAAAAAAAAAAAAAAAAAGTCTAAAAAATAAATAAAAAAAAAAGCATAAAGAAAAAAGATGCCAGTCAGTGCCCACAAATGGGCACTGACTGGCAACCTGGCAAAAATCAGTGCTGCCACCCCAGTGTCCATCAGCGCCACCCCAGTGTCCATCAGCGCCACCCCAGTGTCCATCAGTGCCACCCCAGTGTCCATCAGTGCCACCCCACAGTGCCCATCCATGCCCAGTGCCCACCTATCAGTGCCCATCTGTGCCACCCATAAGTATCCATCAGTGCCGCCCATGAGTGCCCATCTGTGCCGCCCATGAGTGCCCATCAGTGCCGCCTATGTGTGCCCATCAGTGCCGCCTATGTGTGCCCATCAGTGCTGCCTATGTGTGCCCATCAGTGCCGCCTATGTGTGCCCATCAGTGCCGCCTATGTGTGCCCATCAGTGCCGCCTATGTGTGCCCATCAGTGCCGCATACCAGCGCTGCCAATCAGTGCCACCTCATCTGTGCCCGTCGGTACTACCTCATCGATGTCCATCAGTGCCATCTCATCGGTGCCCATTAGTGCCGCCATATCAGTGCCCGTAATTGAAAGAGAAAACTTATTTACAAAAAAATTAACAGAAAAAAATAAAAACGTAATTTTTTTTCCAAATTTTCAGCCTTTTTTTAGTTGTTGCGCAAAAAAAAAAATCGCAGAGGTGATCGAATACCACCAAAAGAAAGCTCTATTTGTGGGGAAAAAAGGACGCCAATTTTGTTTGGGTACAGTGTAGCATGACCGCGCAATTGCCATTCAAAGTGCGACAGTGCTGAAAGCTGAAAATTGGCTTGGGCGGGAAGGTGCGTAAGTACCTGGTATGGAAGTGGTTAAACATGTCCCTTTAAGGATTTTTTTTCCAAAAATGGTCCTTAGGTGCACTGTGTACGAGCGCCGGACGCCGGTGTACAGTGCGGTGTGTGTAGCGCCACGTCTGTGCAATCACGGGATTGCAGACGAGGCGCTACATTGGAAGAAAAAAAATGCCGTTGTGGCGTTCTCCATCGCGCCACTTGCTTCCGGCGCGATGGACTTTGTTATTATTGCTCTGGTGCACACTTTCTATGTGCACCCGCACATCTCTTTGCTAGTCCCGACGTCACAGGAAGAACAGGAAGTGACGTCGGGACTCTCGAGCTCAGTGCGCCTGGAAGGTGAGCAACGCTGTGTGTGTCTGCCATCATCCCTGCCCTGCAGTAACAGGTCTGAACCCCCTCCCTGCCTAATAAAAGTAAAACTTGTAACAGCCGACCCCATCCCTCTGCTAGCTTTTAAAAAATAACGCCCCCCCCCCCCGCTTATTCCAAAAAACATGTAACAGCGGGCATAACGGACCCTTCCCTCTGCTGTCTTGTAAAAAAAAAAAAAAACATTTTTCTAAAATATCGGCCTTAACGGCCTGCCCCCCCCCCCCCACTTTTTCAAAAGAATATTTTATTTACTTAATTGGTGGAAATAGCAGCCGTAACGGCACCCGAACCCCCCCACTTATTCATTTTTTTTAGGAACCCCCCCCCCCCCGCTTATTCATTTTTTTAGGACCCCCCCGCTTATTCATTTTGTTAGGAACCCCCCATCCCTCCCCCCCCCCCCGCTTATTCATTTTTTTAGGACCCCATCCAATCCAGTAAAAAAAAAAAAGGATTTAACATTGGGCGATAATAGCGGCTTATTCAAATGTTTTTTTTTTGTTTTATTTAATTGGTGTAAAAAGCAGCAGGAAGGGAATCCCTCCACCCCCCCCCCCCGCTTATTCAATTGGTTTTTATATTTAATTGGTGGAAATAGCGACTTGGGACTAGAATGTTGCAGGATAAGTCGGACCTGATGAGAACTGTTAATATCTGTGCTACTTCAAGTCACAGCGACTTCGAAGTAGTCCCTGCGTTACTTTGGTCTCACTTTGATGTGACTTGAGGTCCATAGACCCCCAGAATACATAGGCATTGCTTTAAGTCGCTGCAAAATCGCAGCAAAAAGTTGTGGCAGAATCTTGCGACTTTCAGGCTAACACAGTCTGAAAGTTTGATGCGACTTAAAGCAATGCCTGTGTATTCTGGAGGTCTATGGACCTCAAGTCACATCAAAGTGAGACCAAAGTAACGCAGGGACTACTTTGAAGTCGCTGTGACTTGAAGATATGAACGGTTCTCATTGGAAATCATGGGGTACGACTTGTCATGCAACGTTGAAGTCCCAAGTCGCAGGACAAGTAATGCAGTATGTCCGCAGTCTCTGGTCATCTTGTGCAGTATGTCTGCAGTCTCTGGTCATCTTGTGCAGTATGTCTGCAGTCTCTGGTCATCTTGTGCAGTATGTCCGCAGTCTCTGGTCATCTTGTGCAGTATGTCCGCAGTCTCTGGTCATCTTGTGCAGTATGTCCGCAGTCTCTGGTCATCTTGTGCAGTATGTCTGCAGTCTCTGGTCATCTTGTGCAGTATGTCCGCAGTCTCTGGTCATCTTGTGCAGTATGTCTGCAGTCTCTGGTAATCTTGTGCAGTATGTCTGCAGTCTCTGGTAATCTTGTGCAGTATGTCTGCAGTCTCTGGTCATCTTGTGCAGTATGTCTGCAGTCTCTGGTCATCTTGTGCAGTATGTCTGCAGTCTCTGGTCATCTTGTGCAGTATGTCCGCAGTCTCTGGTCATCTTGTGCAGTATGTCTGCAGTCTCTGGTAATCTTGTGCAGTATGTCCGCAGTCTCTGGTCATCTTGTGCAGTATGTCTGCAGTCTCTGGTCATCTTGTGCAGTATGTCCGCAGTCTCTGGTCATCTTGTGCAGTATGTCCGCAGTCTCTGGTCATCTTGTGCAGTATGTCCGCAGTCTCTGGTCATCTTGTGCAGTATGTCCGCAGTCTCTGGTCATCTTGTGCAGTATGTCCGCAGTCTCTGGTCATCTTGTGCAGTATGTCCGCAGTCTCTGGTCATCTTGTGCAGTATGTCCGCAGTCTCTGGTCATCTTGTGCAGTATGTCCGCAGTCTCTGGTCATCTCGTGCAGTATGTCCGCAGTCTCTGGTCATCTCGTGCCCATTTAGAGTCCTTCATAACTAACAGTGTAATTTTTTAGTTTGTTTGCGCCAATCTGTAAGCCTGCGCTATATACCATGATTTGTGATGCTGGGGCTATATACTCTGTGTTGTGATGCTGAGCTGTATACTCCGGACACTATGAGTGGAATACAGGGGACGGAGTCGGTGTATTCTATATGGGGTGTGGCTTATGAGAAGTGGGATGGACCAAATGTGGAGGGGCGGGGTCTTGCGCCCCCCCATCCTAAAATGTCACCAGCCGCCACTGATGTGTTCTGGTTTAAAGGGATGAGGTGGCAACCCTAGGTGTGGCCCTTTGCTTGCATTTTCCCAGCCCATGGGTCACTATTTCTCCCACTGTTACGTGACACTATTCCCCCTACTGTCAACCAGGTTGAGGCACAACCTGACACCAGTAGAGAGGTATTATTCCTCCCACTGACACCAATGATGGGGCTCTATTTCTTCCACTGATACCAGTAGAGAGGCACTATTCCTCCCACTGACACCAATGATTGGGCTCTATTTCTTCCACTGACACCAGTAGAGAGGCACTATTCCTCCCACTGACACCAATGATTGGGCTCTATTTCTTCCACTGATACCAGTAGAGAGGCACTATTCCTCCCACTGACACCAATGATTGGGCTCTATTTCTTCCACTGACACCAGTAGAGAGGCACTATTCCTCCCACTGACACCAATGATGGGGCTCTATTTCTTCCACTGACACCAGTAAAAAGGCACTATTCCCCCCCACTGTCAACCAGGTTGAGGCACAATTCCTGCAGAAATAAAGTCAAGTATTCTATAAGCAGCAGCATGACATAAGTTGTATATGCAGAGCTAGTCTATGGAGTGTAAAGGTGGCCACAGATGTGGTTTGTTTTTTTAGTTAAAAAAATGTTGTTGAAAAAAATTAACAGATTTCTCCATCCACACAAGCAAGGTGGATAAAGGAATCCCACCACTCGGACAGCGGGGGTCTCTGCTGTCAGAATACACTAATCATTAGCTGCAGGTACTGATCAACAAAAGTTTTCCAACTGGGACAGCCACACATGGATCGAAATGTTTCTGGTCCCTGCTGAACCTATGAAATTTTGATAGATCTATGGACAGCTTAAGGCCTCGTATACATGATAGGTTAACCAGAGGACAACGATCTGAAGTACCGTTTTTAATGGTCAAAACTGATCGTGTGTGGGCCCCATAGGTTATTTAACCATAGGTTAAAAAAAAGCCAACTTGCTTTAAAATTAACCTATGGATTCCTAACCGATAGGTCAAAACCGATCGTTAGTAGGCACGACCATCGGTTAAAAATCCACGCATGCTCAGAATCAAGTCGACGCATGCTTGGAAGCATTGAACTTCGTTTTTTTCAGCACGTCGTTGTGTTTTACGTCACCGCGTTCTGACGCGATCGGTTATTTAACCTATGGTGTGTAGGCGTGATGGACCATCAGTCAGCTTCATCGGTTAACCTATGACAACGGTCCTTTAGACCGTTGTCCTCTGGTTAACCTATCGTGTGAACGAGGCTTAACAGTCACACATTGTTGCAAAGTAATTGTAAAGGCTCAATGTATTTGACCTTCATGCATTCTATGCATGAAGGTAAAACACCTTTTGTGTGCAGCGGCCCCAATTCCCCCAAAAATTACCTGCGGTCCATCACGATCCAGCGATGTCCAGGAGAGTCTCGGCTTTCCCGGATCTCTATCTCCTCATTAGCTAAAACAGCAGCAGTAGACATTGGCTCCTGCTACTGTCAATCATAGCCCGTGAGCCAATGAGGAGAGAGCGGGGATGGGGCTGAGCTGCACTCCACGTGTGAATGGACACGTGGGGCAGCGGTTTGGGCGTGAGCCTGCTCGGGTGCCCCCAAAGCAAGCTGCTTGTAATAGGGGCACTAGGCAGGAGGGAGGGGTGTGGAGCACTGGCAAGGGATCCAAGAAGAAAAGTATCGGGGCTGCTCTGTGCAAAACCATTGCCCAGAACAGGCAAGTATAACATGTTTGTTATTTAAAAAAAAAAAAAAGACTGAAACCTTTAATGTCACGTTAAGCTACAGAAAGTCTTGTAACCCCATTCATTGTCTCTCTTACCCCTTTTCTTTCTAATCTGTGATTGGGTGTAGGGACTATTGTCATTATGTGGCTATAAAATGGAGAAATACAAAGTAAAAAAAAGTTACCAATATTGTAAATGTTGTGCTTCAGCTTTGCATATTATTTTTTGCACTAAGGTTAGCTACTATTCTTACTCAAATTTTGTTAAACATTAACAATTGAGCTCCGTAGGAGAGTACATTTTTCATATAAAATATGAACGGTCCCTACTAAAAAAAAATATGAGTGACCTGTGTTTCTTACCCATTGTTCTATCCCAGCTAGACTGTGCTGACATAAATAAAATAGAAAAATCGAATTCCACAGATTCTCCTTTCCATATAATAGTATCCCTATCCACAAAATCACTCAACGGTACTTTTCCTAACCCAGGAGACACCCAGCCAACAGGATGTGACATTTTAACTCTATGATGTTCTACCTTCTCAGATCATGTGCTCACTGGGCATGATGGAATCATAATAACATTCTTTGTACGTGCTTCATTTCCCTGGTATTTCATGTATGTTCTGTTTGAGCTTAGGTTCCTGCTCTGATATTAGTGCTGTATCAGGGAATGAATCATAAGAATAACACATGGAAATCAGAAGCTATTGTTTTCAGTTTGTCTTGAGTCATATACTCAAAAATCTGTTCACCAGGTGGCAGTTTATAAAATTCTAGTGAACAATTTTATTACATATACCCATTGTTTCAAAACATGCTCAAAATAGCAAAAGTGCATCATTCAGATAGTGGAAAAGCCTAGCAATTTACTTTCAGTTATTGGAGCAGCTGGTTTATGAGAAATGACAAGTGCTAATCTACATCAACAGAATTTCTAGAGCAGAGTAATGCCCAATGTCCTAGAGTAATGCCCATAACTATGTACAGTGACAGGCTGTCTCCCAGGGGCATCTTTAGATCGTTTCAGTGCCTATATCTTCCCTTTATGGGCATTGTATGCAGGTGGGTTATACAACACCCCATCAGCATTTATGAGCTCCTTTTGTGTATTCCTTTAATGGATTCCGGATCTCTTAAGAGGGTTGTAAAGGTAAAACAAAAAATCACTAAATAGCTTCCTTTACCTTAGTGCAGTCCTCCTTCACTTACCTCATCCTTCGATTTTGATTTTAAATGTCCTTATCTCTTCTGAGAAATCCTCACTTCCTGTTCTTCTGTCTGTAACTACACACATTAATGCAAGGCTTTCTCCCTGGTGTGGAGAAAGCCCTTGAGGGGGCGAGCAGGAGTGTCAGGACGCCCACTAACACACAGCTCCTTTCTCTATCTGCAAAGTAGAGAGCGTCCTGACCCTCCTGCTCGCCCCCTCCCCCCTCCAGGGAGAAAGCCTTGCATTACTGTGTGTAGTTACAGACAGAAGAACAGGAAGTGAGGATTTCTCAGAAGAAATAAAGACATTTAAAAGCAAAATCGAAGGATGAGGTAGGTAAAGGAGGACTGCACTAAGGTAAAGGAAGATATTTAGGGATTTTTTTTTTTTTACCTTTACAACCCCTTTAATATGGTCATCTGCTTGATGCTATCTATGCGAGACATTCACTTGCCTTTCCCCTGTTTAGAAAGTATGGTGCGAAATTAGCTGCTTGTTGGTTACCTTTTTGCAGTCCCTTGGAACTATTCCATGTTTTGGATACTGTCGGTGAAAACTTCCCGGCTATTGGATATTTGTAGACAAGGCCCAGTCCACTATAAGACAGTGAGACCCGCTCTCTCTTTTTGCTACCTCTTTGAACCTTGATCGTGTCCTGAAGAAGCCTAACGGTGAAACGCATTGACGCACAAGGGCTCACTGTACAAACTGTATCATTTTACATGATTTGTATAAATTTTTTGAACACTTTGACTATACCATGTAATTTTTTCAATAAATATTGTTAGATTTTTTCTATTTCTCCATTGTTTTCTATGCCTCTAAAGTCCGGCCTATGGTTACTCTTAAGCCTCATACACACGACCGAGGAACTCGACCGGGGAAGCACATATTTTTCCTCGTCGAGTTCCTTGTTAGGCTGTCGAGGAACTCGACAAGGCAAGTTTCTCCATTCCCGTCGAAGAAATAGAGAACATGCTCTCTTTTTGGCTCGTAGAGTTTCTCGAACAGTTTCTTTGACGAAAATGTACACACGACCGGTTTCCTCGGCAAAAAAATATCTCCCAGCAAGTTCCTTGGTCGTGTGTACAAGGCTTGAGAGTACCCTTTTTTCTTGTTTCCTCTTAAATTTACGGATTTGGCAATGTGAGTACTTCATCTTTTTTAATTTTTCATAATGCCCATAATGTCAAGTATTAAATATGTGTATTTTTTCAAAATTATTTAATTGAATCTTTAGAAAAATAATAATTGAAATAGACATAATAATAAAAAATAAAATAGGGATAATAGTACAACAGTTCTTCTAATTACAACTGGGGGGTCCTAATCAACTTTGAAAATATGTTATATTGTAACTGCAGACAAGAACTGAGAAAGGAATCTGCCTAACTTGCAAATTTTAGTTAACCCCCATCCATCCACATTATATGTAAATTCAGAAAGCCAGTTGTGGAAATCTGACTGTAGTATCTTGAAGGGTCCCTAATGCCGCCCTTGTTTTCAATAATGATCCTTGTACTGTAACTAAACTCACATAGATGAATGGGTCTGTAATCTCAGCTCTTAAAGTTCAGGAGGAAAGGGTAAGACCCTATATTTGTACAATTGCTTGATATCTCTGGATATAGTAATATAGTTCAGTAATTAAGTACAGTAATGCTCTCAAGGTCAGCTAAACCTAAAGGTATAGTTCAGTTTTGTAAGGTTGCTGGTAAGTGGAACCACTTGCTTTTCCTTCTATTGTTTTTTGGGGGACTTTATTAGTAATATATCTCCACCAAAATGCCACAATTCTATAATTCTGGATTTGTGGAATAAACACTAATATGAATACTGTGGAATAAACACTAAATTGGTAGTACAGTTGGCGGTACATGAAAGTGACACTTTAATTCTTGTCTTGTGGTAGGGCAGATACCCCAATTAACACTGGAAAACGTAACTAACGTGATTTGAGAAGAATAGAAGCCTGGCAAGTTCACAGGTGTACTCAAAATAATTAGTTGCCCTTTATCAAGCATATAAGAATTTATTGTTAAATTTTCAACAAATTCTGTTTATCCCTTTGAAAGAAACCCTTTAAAATCAATTGTACCACATTGATTCATATGTTTCAATTTTCCTTATACAATAAATGTAGCTTTTATGGATTTAACCCCTAATCAGTTTAGACTGTATGTTCTTCCACTATTTATAACATCTTGGTTGCATTTATTATAACGGAAAACAGTGTTTATTCAATTTACCCTCCCATTAGCAGGCTGTCCTTTGTTTTAATGATTTTTATTTCATTATCACACGTCATTTCTTAAACTGGCCATACATGGCTTGCATCTCTGCCAGTCCCTGCTAAAAGTCACCTGGCTCAACAAACCCAGCTCAACAAATTTCAACACAGGATTTGAAGGATCTATTGTAAGCAGAACAAAACTTGGCTTAACAGTGCTTGCAACCCATTTGCTACAGTCAAGACCAGTCCTGGGTACAAGCTGTCAGAACACAATAACTAGCAGCAGGAGATTCATTCATCCTCTATGCTAAACAAGCTAAAACACTATACATATGGCCAGCCTTGAGGTGTCAATAGACATAAGGAAATAATCCAACTGCTCTCCAGAACTTGGAAATCACACTGATTTTATATATATATATATATATATATATATATATATATATATATATATATATATATATATATATATATATATATATATGTATATATATATATATATATATATGCACATATTGGCTGAATATGTATTTATTGATATGGGAAGGGGGAGGCAAAAAGCAGCACAGGCAGATGCTAACACAAATCTAACAGGTAAAATAATTTTTTAGGGCAGGTCTTGAAACCCAACCGATCAATGTTCTTCCTTGAGAGTGGTTAGACCATCTGACTCAGACAATATATTACGAATGGTTTTCATTCACGTGTATGTCTGGGAAAAATAAAGCAAAACATACACAATACATTTGTGCGATGCACGTACATTTCCACTTTCCTGCAAATACAGAAAGATACTTGTTAATCTACCAGAAATCCATTGAGTACCCAAATCCCTGTGCAATTTGCTTCCGCTGCACTGAAATCCCAAATAGTGTTATCAGCCCTACCCAGTTATCCCCTTCTGCCCTACAGAGCATCTCTCCATTATGTTCCTTATGTTACAGAGATGGAAATTGGGGCATCCACGTGTATTTTAAGAGTTAAAGAAAGTGGAAATTAGTCTGTATTAAAGAGTAAAAATAAATAAACATGTTCATATAACTGCATTATAAATTTATGTATTTTATACCAGTTTTCATGATCTGTGCAGCCATGAAGATTTGTGGTTATAGGAAGGCACCAAAAAAACAGCCTGCTAACCCAGTTTTCTAGCTAAGTGTTCCTCAAACTTACCCAAACTCTGTTTCTTTTTTTCTTTTAATGCATATTACTGAACCATAAATTGTTAGAAGAAGTATCATTAAGCTGCAGATAAAGCCCAGCAATATCAAGTAGGGGCTGACATTTCCTGTTGCCGGAGTTGAAGAAGTTGCGGATGCTACTGTGCCTGGAACAAGATGAACCAATTCTTTTAAGAATATATTTAGAAACACACAATAATTCCTATTAAGTAATCTGGTGTTCCAAAAATATGCTGTATATGAGAATTACTCCATGCATATTCTTATTTATGAATGAATCTTATTAAAATGTTTATGTAAATTGTAATTTTGATAAAATTGCATATAAATACTGAATGGCACAATTATCTAACTTCCTGATGCTACACGGCAGGGCAGCACATCAAATGTGTTACAAATAACTACAGCTTCTTAGGTCTCTTTCAGACATGCAGACCATATGTCCCTTTTTCATCCATCCGTGTACGGATGAAAAAGGGACATACATTAATCCCTATGAGATTGCGGGTGTCAGCGGATGAACATCCGCTGACACCCGATCTCATCAGTGTCCGCAATCCTCTGATTCTGCAGATGGAGGAAAATCCTATTTTTCCATCCGTCTGCAGAGCGGATCGGGTGAACACGGACAGACGGTCCGTGTTCATCCCATCCCCCCATAGGGGAGAGCGGCGATCTGACAGGGCGGTCCCTGCACAGTGTGTGTCATCCCTGGCACAGCAGGGATCAATGGAGCGATCCACACTGAGCAAGCGGATGTTCACGGGGCGGATCATCACAGGATCTGCCCGTGTGAAAGGACCCTTAGGCCACGTACATACGATCGGTCCATCTGATGAGAACGGTCTGATGGATTTTTACATCGGTTAACCGATGAAGCTGATGGTCAGTCGCGCCTACACACCATTGGTTAAAAAAACGATCGTGTCAGAACGCGGACACGTAAACCACGTACGACGGCACTATAAAGGGGAAGTTCAAATCCAATGGCGCCACCCTTGGGGCTGCTTTAGCTGATTTTGTGTTAGTAAAAGACGTTCCGCGCTTTTCTGTCTGTTACAGCGTGATGAATGTGCTATCTCCATAACGAACGCTAGCTTTACCAGAACGAGCACTCCCGTCCCCTAATTTTGTCTGAGCATGCGTGGATTTTTAACCGATGGTCGTGCCTACTAACGATTGTTTTTTTTCTATCGGTTAGGAATCCATCGGTTAAATTTAAAACAAGTTGGCTTTTTTTTAACCGATAGCGCCCACACACGATCGGTTTGGACCGATGAAAACGGTCCATCAGACTGTTCTCATCGGTTTAACCGATCGTGTGTACGCGGCCTTAGTGTATTAGTTACATTAAGGGCCCATTCTCACTGGAATGTGCTGTGAGAAAAAAAAAGCATTTCATGTGCATTTCCCACACCACGTGTGAAAGTGCTGCTCTTGGGAGATGCATGTGGGTGCCATTAAATGTTAATGACTCCCCAAATGCATCTTGCAAATGCATCACATTTGCGGCCATCATACCATACCAGTACCATGCAATTTGGTGCAGCATGATTTGAAAAAGTAATGCTTGCACTACATTTTGCACAGTTCTGTACATTTGGCAGCCCATTCACATGAATAAGCTGCCAAAACTGGAATGCGAGGGACTGTACGTAAACACTGAGCATGTTCCAGTGTGAACCGGTCCTTAGTCTCTTTAAAACCAATTGAGCAGATACGTAAATTGTCACCCTACTGAGACTCATTGTGAGGCCTCGTACACACGACCGAGGAACTCGACGGGCGAAACACATCGTTTTCCTCGTCGAGTTCCTTGTTAGGCTGTCGAGGAACTCAACAAGGCAAGTTTCTCCATTCCCGTTGAGGAAAAAGAAGATATGCTCTCTTTTTGGCTCGACGGGATCCTCGACAGTTTCCTCGTCAAAAAATGTACACACGACCGGTTTCCTCGGCAAAAAAAAAAAAAACAGCAAGTTTCTTGCTGGTTTTTGCAGAGAAACTCGGTCGTGTGTACAAGGCCTGAGACTCAAGAATTTGTATCAAAATGTTGTGGTCTCATAATACAAAAAAAGAAGACAAGCCAACAGTAATTATTGCAGCGTGGTGCTCAAACTGGTGTGATGATTAACTACTGCTAAGCTAATTCTGCCTCAGGTGACCTACCCTTCTACAGTTGAAACAATGTTTTGTGAAGCTTGCTGCCTTACTATTTGTAACGGTCACCACCGTTTACGACCTTCCATCACCCCACGACAGCTTATCCGACCCTCCAACCATCCAGCAGGCCAGAACCATTCCATAAGAATTCCCTCAATAACGAGACTGACAAGCTCTGTTACTGCATCAAAATATATTAACTCCTTTAATGGTTTCTTAGCTTGCTTATATGCAGTACAACAGGTTACAGAAATCACAGGAACAATCAAACGCTCCACCCCCCTCATCACACCATGGGGGGGGGGCTTCAATCACATTCTTTTACATAATGATATTCAGAGTTAATTATCCCCCAGACGTTACGTCTCCGACAAGTACATTCCACACATAAACAGTATACATAATGAGAGGTCTAGGAGCCAGGCTGACTCTCAGTTTCAATCCACAGAAGCAGTCTTAGTTATCATCTCAACAGCCTCACACAATGGAAGGCCTTTCAAGAGCCAGGCTCATTTAACATTACACTAGCCAGGGCTAATCATTGAAAAGAGTCATTATTGACCCGTAGGGTCACAATATTCTTTACAGACATTACAGAATATATGGTAGATTACTGTCCATGTTAAAACAATCCATTATATGTCTCTTTATTTCCTGGCTCAATCTGTGCCCAAAAGTGACTCCTGTTACACTATTAAATTGGAAATGAGCGCAAGAACAGAAAATATGCTATAGGTAAAATGTTGAAATGTGCCTAATCAGAACATTGAAAAATCTAGCCTCAAAAATTACAGTGTACTTCCCTAAATGTGCCTAGGAACTCCTGCGTAAAGTGAGATCTAAGGACCTGCTGCATCTGGCTGCTAGTCTCTGTAGATTTGAAGTGGGATCTGGTGATATCAACGCTGTACTGGTCACTGCTCTCCATGCTGGAGGCAAAAAAAAGCAAAGCCCTGCTTCCTTCCTTGCTTCTACCAAGTTGGTCACCTCTACACAGAGACACAGTGCAGAACAAGGCATGGTAAGTCAGTAACGGGGAAAAAAGATCAGCCCCAGGGAGGCCACAGGCAAAATTTGTGACTACCGGTAGTCCTTTACTCTCTGCAGAATTTTCATTGGGCACAACTTCAAGAATTAAATTCCTCTTTCAAGAAATCAATGGGGCTGATTTACTAAAACTGGTAGAGTGCAAAGTTTGGTGCAGCTCTGCATAGAAACCAATCAGCTTCCAGGTTTTATTGTCAAAGCTTAATTGAACAAGCTGATGTTAGAAGTTGATTGACTACCATGCACAGCTGCACCAGATTTTGCACTCTTTAGTTTTAGTAAATCAACCCCAATGGGTTTGTTTTCATGCTGTGGGTGTTCTGTAGACCTTGCAATCTATTGCTGGGTCTTTTCATCTGATAATCATGTCTGGATAATTGCCTCCTTGCCATCCCCCACCCAACCTCCCTGTCCTGCCCCACTACTTGCATTCCAGTTCCCCATATGTGTCCATACGGTCAGTCATAATTACTGTCACTAAGCCATCGCTTGATATGTTCATTTGCATTTGGGTCCAAAGTCAAGCTGTGACCTATCCCGAACTCATCGATGACCCATATTGAGTTTCAACCCATAGTTTAAGAAACACTCCTATAGGGAAAGAGTTTAGTACTAAATATTGATTAAAATAAGGCTCTCACCATCACCTGGAATAACAAGCTGTACTGCTTCACTATATGGCCCAATGCCTCCCGTTGTGTAGCAAGCTATGTATACGGTACATGTGGCATTTGTAGCTTTAATGGCAATGACTGCTGCAGTTGAATTGGAGGTCTCCGTATAATTTTTATTCTGAAAGAAAAAAAATGAAACAATGATTGCAAATTACAATCTTCCAGCATTATTTTGTTTACATGTTATTTTTACCCACACTATTTATTTATTTTTTGGCATGGGGTTCTCCTCAAAATCAATACCAGACCCAAAGGCTCATTGGTTGTTAAAGGGGTTGTAAAGGTTTGTTTTTTATTTTCTAAATAGGTTCCTTTAAGCTAGTGCATTGTTGGTTCACTTACCTTTTCCTTCCATTTCCCTTCTAAATGTTTTTTTCTCTTTGTCTGAATTTCTCACTTCCTGTTCCTCCTCAGTAAGCTTGCCCCCATCATCCGAGCCGTTCTGGCTGGGGGTTAGTCAGCGTGCTCGCCCCTTGGGACTACATCCCTGCAGGGAGACGCTGTGTTCGGATTGGCTCGGATGATGGGGGAAAGCTTACTGAGGAGGAACTGGAAGTGAGAAATTCAGACAAAGAAAAAAACATTTAGAAGGGAAATCGAAGGAAAAGGTAAGTGAACCAACAATGCACTAGCTTAAAGGAACCTACCGTATTTATCGGCGTATAACACGCACAGGTGTATAACACGCACCCTAACTTTAAGAGGGAAGTTTCAGGAAAAAACGTTGCACAGCCCCCTGCGTATAACACGCAGGCACAGTTTACCCTCTATTTTCAGGGTAAAAAAAGTGAGTGTTATACGCCAATAAATACAGTATTTAGAAAATAAAAAATGAACCTTTACAACCCCTTTAAGGACGCAGCAGCCAGCTTTCTGGCCCACTCCTTAAAGCGGTGGTTCACCCTAATGAAACATTTTTTTTTTATAGCATTAAATTAGGCATAGTAGCGCGAGCTACAGTATGCCTGTATTGATTTTTTTAGCCCGGTACTCACTGTGCAATCCTCTATAGAAGATTTCGACTCCCCGCGGGGAATGGGCGTTCCTATCAAGAGGGAGGATGATTGACGGCCGGCTATGGCACGTCACGCTTCTCCGGAAATAGCCAAAATAGGACTTGGCGCTTCACGGCGCCTGCGCATAGTCTGTGCGCAGGCGCCGTGAAGAGCCGAGACCTGTTCCGGCTATCTTCGAGGAGCGTGACGTGCCATAGCCGGCCGTCAATCATCCTCCCTCTTGATAGGAACGCCCATTCCCCGCGGGGAGTCGGAATCTTCTATATAGGATTGCACAGTGAGTACCGGGCTAAAAAAATCAATACAGGCATACTGTAGCTCGCGCTACTATGCCTAATTTAATGCTCAAATGTTGTTAGTGTGGGTGAACCACCGCTTTAACAACCAGATATTCACAGTTTGTTATTAAAAAAACACTTACGTTTTTGGTGCGGGTCCATTAAAGTCTATTACACGCAAAACGCAATGTGCTGCGTTATAAAAAGTCCCTGACCCATTCCAAAAATGCACCGACTGAAAAATGCATAGATGTGGGCTTGTACCATAGGAAACCATGTTAAAGGGACTGTAGTGTGTTTCTGCCAAACGCATTAATAAACGCATAGGTGTGAACCTAGGGTAATAGCGTGTACCTGCATGTAAACACGTTTAAGTGCTAGGCGTGTTTAGCGTTTGATTGTTCATTCATTCCAGCGGCCAGAATAAATTAATATTCTGGCCAATGGAATGAGAGAACACGCAAGCACTAAACACATTCGCAAAATGTGACTTTAGGCAAGTTTTTGATGCTGTTTTTTCCTTCTCTAGAGCAAAGGCATCCAGGGGATGGAAAAATGTGCCTGTGTGCCTGAGGCCTGCAAAAAATGTTGCAGAAGACAATGACATTTTAAAAAGTCAATGCCCTGAAGATACAAAGGAGAAGTAGGTGCAATGAACTGTGCTATGCTAGACAATATTTTTTAGTACAGCTAGTCTGGCATGCCTGTGTCCACAATAACTACACTATTGCCTTCTGCTGTAACACTGATTGCTAACCTATCTTTCAACTTAAGTCTGGCTTTTGTACACAAAAACTACAGAATTTTCTTCTACTGTAACACATTTAACGTGAACGCATCATCAAATAAAGTTTCTTATCAATACAATCCATAAAACGTTCATAAAGGCTAAGTAGGTTAGTTAGCAGACTGCTTGTCCAGCAATGGAATTCAACTCTTATCCAAAGAGTCTAAAGCATTACAAACCCAGCTGCGAGATATTTTGTATTTAGCATTGGACTGGATTTTCCTATTTGTAGGAACATTTTGGGTAGAGAGATTTTAATAAAGTATTTTAAAAAAAACAGGACACTATGGGATTGATTTTACTAAAACTGTAGAGTGCAAAATCTGGTGCAGCTGTGCATAGAAACCAATCAGCTTTAATTTTTTTTGTGAAAGCTTAATTGAACAAGCTGAAGTTAGAAGCTGATTGGCTCCAGTTTTAGTAAATCAAGCTCTATACGTGACCTATCAAGAGCTTACAGTATAAGATCGGAATGATGGTAGGGACCCATATCACCCTATGCTTTCACCTGACACTCTTATGCTGCATACACACGACCATTTTTCATGACGAGAGAACTGCAATTTTTTAGCTTGGTCGTAGAAATGGGTCGTAAAACTCGTCATAAAAGAAACATCGTTTTCCTTGACGAGTTTCTTGTCAGCTTGTCGAGAATCTTGTCAACCTTTCTTTGCGTACACACTGTCAAGACAAAATCTCGTCGTTCTTAAACGCGGTGACGTACAACACGTACGACGGCACTATAAAGGGGAAGTTTGATTCCACTGGCGCCACCCTTGGTGCTGCTTTTACTAATCTCATGTTACTGCGTGTTAAGTAAAAGTTTGGTGAGAGACGATTTGCGCTGTTACAGCGTGACGAATGTGCTATCTCCATTACGAACGCTACTTTTACCGAAGGTGCGCTCCTGTCTCATACTTTATTCTGAGCATGCGCGGGTTTCTAAGCATACACATGAACGTGTTTCTCATCGTAGACCAGCCCGACGAGAAACACGACAAGGAAATTGAGACTCCCAACGAGAAAAAAGAGAACTTGTTCTCTTTTTTTCTCGTTGAGATCCACGACAGTTTTCTCGGTGAAAAACATACACATGACCGTTTTCCTTGGCAAAAAAGCTCTACCATCAAGTTTCTTGATGGATTTTGTCGAGGAAAACGGTCGTGTGCACGAGGCCTATGTTCCATAGCAGTTTTCTCGACGAGAAAACTGCCCGCAAAAAAATTAGAACCTGCCCTATTTTTTCTCGTAGTTTTTCCCATCGTTCTTTTTCTTGTCGCGAAAACCGTTCATGTGTATGCTTTTCCGAGGGGAAAAAAAATGCGCATGCTCAGAATAAAGTATGAGACGGGAGCGCTCATTCTGGTAAAACTAGCGTTCGTAATGGAGATAGCACATTCGTCACGCTGTAACGGACTCTCACCAAACTATTACTAACACGAGGATCAGCAAAAGCAGCCGAAAGGATGGCACCATTTGAATGGAACTTCCCCTTTATAGTGCCGTCGTACGTGTTGTCATACGTGTTGTACGTCACCGCGCTTTGCTCGAGTGTTTTTCTTCATGAACGTGTGTATGCAAGGCAGGCTTGAGAGGAATCACGACGAATAACATAGAGAAAAACGTTGCATGAAAGGAAAAACAGTCGTGTGTACGCTGCATTAGGTTGTGTTGCATTAGGGGAACCCATTTATTTAAAATGGACCACAGTGCAATCAAAATCAGTCGCCACCATTTTTTCTGCTGCCGTGCACTATAATACAAAGTGTGTCTCCATAGTAATGAGCTTTATAAATGTGCTTAGCAGAGTCATGAAAATGTGGGATCGCTATTAAAATAAATGAGCCTGTGAGGAAAAAAAACAGAGAGAAAAGCCTAGTCATGTGACTTGCCAAAGTCATTAGAGCAACTTTCCACCAATTATGGAATTCTTTCATTAAGCAGAAAGAACTCTGTGAGATACACAGGCTCCACACCATAGCCTGCATTTTATGAATGGACTATGAAATGCAGGCCATAATATGGAGTATTACTGTAGAGAATTGCAGAGAGCAAACAGCAGATAGAGATAGGCGAGACACCCTATAGCGTGTGATATTCCTGAAACTTGGTCCATTAAAAAAAGTTTTGGGTGTTTTTTTTCTTGAATAAGCCTTAATTGTCTAAAGAAACGCTGTGATAGCAAGTAGGAAGCACAATGCACTATTGCAAGTAAAAAATAAATCTGCACGAGTATATCAAATTTGTGAACAGCCATTTGTGTATTTTATTTTAATATTCTTAAAAAATGTGACATCATTTTATTTTAATATTTTAGGAAGTAGGACATTTTTTCTTACTTTGTCTGCATAAAACTTCAACGACAGTGCTAAAAGTAATTTGTACTTTACAATTATCTGCATTCAGTTGCTGACGTGCTAATTCTGACATTTGTACATTTATGTCACTTTTTGTTCTTTTCTTTCACATGAGCTATGAGGAAATACATAACCTATGTAATAAATTTTGGATAAGTACTCTGCAGACTCATCAATGGTCTCTGTTGCAATGTACTGTACTTTGCAGTCCCTGTTTTGACTGGTATTCAGCAATTATTATAATTAACCATCTGATTACAAACAATATATAATTTATATAATTTATACCAGTGGTTCTCAACCTGGGGGTCGGGACCCCCTCAGGGGTCAAATGAGGATTTGCCAGGGGTCACCAAATCCTGGTCTGTTCCTGAAGCCCGCACCCCTCTCCCAGCCTTTTTGCATCAACCCAGCTGGGCTGTTCCTGGAGCCCACGGCTGCACACTCAGAATAGAGGTCCACTGACTGGTGAGGATTGTGAGGTGGGAGGGGCTAGAGGAGACCCCATTTCCTGATTTCTGCATAGGTGTCACTGCTACGAGAAACCACAAAGTCGGAGACAGTGGGTAACACTACCTGTGATTCTAGTTGCCATTAAAAGGCCCCACTACAGTTCTCGAATCAGAAGATGCTAATGATCAAGAGCACCTAAGGGTGATCAGAACAACCCCCAAGCATTGCCACTCATCCCAACCTACCCCCCACCACCAATGAGTAAGAGAAGGGATAAAAATAGAGAATACATGGAAGGGAGAGGAAAAGAGGGGAGAAAGAAAGAAAAAGGGAGAGAAAGAATAAGAGAAAAAAAAGATGGCTAGAGAGAGATGGGGGAAAGACAATAAATTTGGATAGCGAGAGATAAAAGGGAAAGAAAGGAGAACAAAGAGATTGTGCATCCTAAAATGTACCATATGAGGTTTTAATACTGTACGAGTGGAGGGGATCAGGACCGCTAAATTTCCATGGGTTAGGGGTGCAGATTACTTATCTTGCCTTGGGTGCTGACAACCCACGCTACGAAAATAATTTTACTGTTAGGGGTCCCCACAACTTGGGAAATTTTATCAGGGGATCACTAAAAGGTTGAGAACCACTGATTTATACAAACAATATATGATTAAATATAATTATATTATAAGTAACCATCTGATTACAAACAACAATATGTTGCATTTCCAGACAGAGCTCGTAAAATCTGTTTTTTGGTTAAAACATGGCAGAAATGTTTTTATTTTTCCCATCTCTCATTGTGCTGCATTGCATTGTTGTAGTTTAGTTTAGGGCCCCCTTTTTATAAATGAGCACAGTGAAAATGAAAGTGTGTGCAGCAACATAAACAATTTTCTATGAAATAATTACACCAAAATAATGTTAGTCAGGCTGACTAGTGGTCATGGGTTACATAGTGAATCCTTGCATTTTTCACTGTCAGCCACTACTAAGTACGGTTGAGTCGATAAGGTTAGAACCGCCCATCTAAAAGTGGGACAATACCCTAATTATAGTATAATGTGATTCGATTCTATATATTCCCAACAATTAGATAGCTGGTAAAATCCAAACTCCTTATACAGAAATATAGATATGTAGGCAAGTAATAGAAATAAAAATAAAAAAGCAGCTTTTGCTGTAATACTTACCTTCAATTTGGAGCTGTCTTCCACAGTACTTAGGGCCAAATCCTCAAAAAACGGGCTTAACTTAACTTTTCCGAGTTAAGTTACACTGCCGCAAATCTCCCAAGTTAGGTGCCGATCCTCAAAGCACTTACCTGGAAATTTTTGGCAGTGCAACTTAACTCCGTCCGGCGCAAGGCGTTCCTAATACAAATGGGCGATTCCCATTTAAATTAGGCGGGCTCCCGCGCCGGACGTACTGCGCATGCCCGTGACGTAATTTTTCCCGACGTGCATCGCGTGTTTTTCCGATACGCCGAGTTTTGAGGATCGCGCCGGGTTAAAAAGTTGCGACGGGTTAAAAAAAAGATACGGCAAAAAAAAAAAATCTAATTTTAAAAAAAATTGCGGCGATCGAAAAAAAGGTCTGTTTTTACAAGGTGTAAACAGTTTACACCTTGTAAAAGCAGCCCTAATTTTACGCATGCAAACGTAAACTTACGGAGAAAAAACAAAGCTGAAAAGCTTTGTGGATCTCCGTAAGTCCTCATTTCCATACGCAAAGCGGCATTTCGACGCGAAATGCCCCCATCGGCGGATGCGGTACTGCATCCTAAGATCCGACAGTGTAAGTGTCTTACAGATGTCGGATCTTCTGCCTATCTTTGGAAAACTGCTTCTGAGGATCAGTTCCAAAGATAGGCACAGGGATACGCAGGCGGAACAGCAGATCCGCCTGCGTATCCCTTTTGAGGATTTGGCCCTTAGTCTCCAGTTTCCAGTCCTCAGTCTTCCAGGTAGAATGATAGCCAACCCACTTTCACTGAGCCCAGGCCATCAAGAAACTCCTTAGTGGGACTCCAACATTAAGAAGTGAACACTGTTCAGTACAACAGTAAAAAGAACTCCTATTTTTACCACTGTATGAGAAGCAGAGGAAAAACCAAGGGACTGGCAAAAAAATATTAAAAATAAGGTGCGTATGTTTTTTTTTTAATATGGGGGGGGGGGGGGCAAGTTTCTCAAGGCCCCTAGACTTTAGAGCACTTTAGTTTACAATTAAACATAGAGCTACGTTACAAAAGCAGTAACTATAACACTTGCAGCACCGCAGTTCTAGGTTTGGCCAAGATAATATCTGCATAGAGTTTACATGTTTTCCCTGTGCTTGTGGCCATTTCCTCCCATTACTCCTGTTTCCTCCCACAGGCCAAAGATATGCCAGTAAGTTAACTGGCTCCCATCTGAACTGGCCCTAGTGCATGGGTGCTCAACCTGTGGCCCTCTAGGTGTTGCGAAAACTACAAGTTCCATGAGACGTTACAAGCATGACTCCCAAAGGCAGAGGCATGATGGGACTTGTAGTTCCTCAGCAGCTGGAGGGCAAGAGTTTGAGCACCCATGCGGCCTAGTGCAGTGGTTCTCAACTTCAGTCCTCAAGTACTTCCAAAGGGCCATGTTTTCCTTTACTTTGCACAGATGCTTAGAATCAATATCAATGACATGGTATTGATAAGAGTTATTTTATCTAAGTGAAGTTCCCAAAACATGGCCCATTGGGGGTACTTGAGGACTAAGGTTAAGAACCACTACCCTAGTGCATCTGTGTATGTGAGATAGAGACAAAGGATAGGCTCAGGCGTGTTCGCAACTCCACGTGCCCACCGGGAAGCTGGCGCTTTGCATCGCTAATCACAGGCAGTGAGACATTTCCCGATCCACAGCTGCACAGATCAGGAAATATCTCACTACCTGTGATTAGCGCTGCAGAGTGTCAGCTTCCTGGCTTGCGTGGGCGCAGGCACGTGGAGTTGCGAACACGTCTGAGCGCATCCTTAATAGAGATCCTAGACCATAGGTGTCAAACACAAGGCCCACGAGCCGAATTCGAACAATCACCCAATAATAATGCTGATGCGGCCCACAATAAATACGGGTTTGACACCCCTGCCCTAGACTATAAGCTTTTTGAGAGCAGGGATTGATGTGTAAATACCTGTCATAGCAATACATCAGATATATTTCATTATGCAAATTGCACTGGATGATAATCACACTGGTTGGATGAATAAAAAGTTACCAAGGAAAAAATTTGTTGACATTGAGTTACCATTCGATGACTTTTTAACCTGCTCTCGCCTTATCTACCCCTTTAAAATACACCTGTAGCCAATTTTCTTTTTTTTTTAGTTATTCACTATTGGGCTATAAGGCTCCATTATTTATAAAGATGTCCCGGACACTAACCTCGCCCTTAACAGTAGTTAATACAAGGCAAAAGGGAGCATGAGAGGGCTAAGAGGCTATGTTCGGAAGCTGTCTAGATGTCACCTATTGTATATCTTAGGCCCCGTACACACGACCGAACATGTCTGCTGAAACTGGTCCGCTGACCAGTTTCAGCAGACATGTTCGGTCGTGTGTACGGCCGACCGGACAAATGTCCGGCGGATCAGACAGGTTTCCAGCGGACAAATGTTTCTGTTCTGTACAGACTCACCGGACATGTCCGATCGGCCGCCATCCCTCGCATGCGTCGGAAGCATTGACCTTCCAGGGTCGCGCACGTCGCCGCGTCATCGTCGCGGCGACGGCGCGGCCACGTCACCGCGCTGTCTGTCCGTGCGGATTTCTGTCTGATGGTGTGTACAACCATCAGACAGAAATCTCCAGTGGGACATGTCCGCTGAAAACGGTCCGGCGGTCCGTTTTCAGCGGATAGTCCGTCCGTCTGTACGAGGCCTTAAAGTGCAAAATATTTTACTAAAATCAAATTACTCAGGAAGGTAACAAATCTCTACTTTATTTAAGAAGATCTTATCTGAATCACATCCCAAAGTTCCCAAATTCATTTGTTCAACTAATCTGCACTAAACAAAAGCCAGCCGGAGCACAAATGATTGCTACAGACAACACCGCCATTTTCTTTTTCCTTCACTACTTGAGTCCCGAAATTTTTATTTTAAAATTGTCCTTGAAAAGTGCAACAATACAAGTGTTTAGTCACACTGGAAGAAATATAACAAATCAGTTATATAGTTGTAAACCAAAGCTCATACCAATAAACATTGCATGACAGTATATAACAGATGGGCATATCTCAGATAAACAGGCTTGGAAACTGCCCTATATTACTAACTTCCCTTGCCAGTCATATGACTGAATAATTAGTCATATGATTAAAGTATGGAGGAAGTATATTGTATTGTTATTATAGGACTAAGTCATGTGAAATGAAACAGAAAAACAAAAAAATATGATTTAAATGTACCCCACTGGGTAGAACTAGCATATAACAAAGAAAAAATGCATTAGCAGTGCATGTCAAAACAATCCAGAGATTACGGTAGCAGAATAATATGCAAATCTTGCCGTTTCCAGTAAAAGTCAAGCTTATTCACGCTCCTTCCATCTCCTTAGCCTCTCTATTTGACAATGAGGCTTCTCAGAGAATTAAAAGACCAATGGAGAGGTGGAAGGGGTAGGAACAGACTTGACTTTTACAATATATTATGAGATCTTCATTTGCATATATCTTTGGATCCACTGATGTGGCTTTCACTGAATGCAACCTTTAAATATGAGTTCTTCCATCGTATGCTTAGTTTAACTTTCTCAGGGATGTGGCTGATTAACTTCATTGTACAAGTTCACTTTGAAAAAAAAAAGATCCTATATTGGTCTCTCCTAGACCTCATATGAAGGGCAGACCCACTTCTCAAACTGCCTGGTTCTATGCACTTTTACATCTATTGTTCTGCCTTGCATCTGTATTGTAATGCATAGGTGTGACAACAATTTCTAAAGGGATGAATGGGAAAGTTGTCTCGACTACTTACCGGTAATTAATCTCCCATATTTAAACAGTAACAAATGGATAACAGTAAAGTAGAACCATCCCCTGCATACAATAAGGCAGCTATTTATTATGTTGGGGAGAAAATAAATTATGTTCAATAGGTTCTGATACTGTTACACCAATAGCTTGTGTTGCAGTGCATTGTAGAAAATTATTTTATGCTGCATTGTGTGAGCAACTGACCTACATTCATGTTGTTGGTAAGTGGAGGCTGCAGTATATCTTCCAACCTGAAGGTGGCACTGTGCTGGCTGTTTTTCAGGCTGGCAGGAGTGAATTGAAGACAAATAGCCAGATTCACGTAGAGATACGACGGCGTATCAGTAGATACGCCGTTGTAACTCCGAATCTGCGCCGTCGCATATTTAAGTGTATTCTCAAATTAAGATATGCTTAAATGTAGCTAAGATACGACCGCCGGCGCCGTCGTATCTTATCTGTCTGTTTACGCTGGCCGCTAGGGGCGTGTACGCTGATTTACGCCTAGAATGCGTAAATCAGCGAGATGACACCACAAACGTACGCTTGCCCGTCGCAGTAAAGATACGCCGTTTACGTAAGACGTTTTCAGGCATAAAGATAATCCACCAAAAAGATGGCGCAGCCAATGTTAAGTATGGACGTCGGAACCGCGTTGAATTTTTAAATTTTTACGTTGTTTGCGTAAGTAGTCCGTGAATAGGGCTGGCCGTAATTTACGTACACGCAATGAGTCTTTGCGGCGTAATTTGGAGCATGCGCACTGGATTACGTCCACGGATGGCGCATGCGCCGTTCGTTAAAAACGTCATTTACGTGGGGTCATGCTTTATTTACATAAAACACGCCCACCTCTTCACAATTTGAATTAGGCGCGCTTACGCCGGCACATTTACGCTACGCCGCCGTAACTTAGGACGCAAGTGCTTTGTGAATACAGCACTTGCCTCTCTAACTTATGGCGATGTAGCGTATATGAGATGCGCTACGCCCGCATAAAGTTAGGCACATCTACGTGAATCCAGCTAAAAATGTCTCCTGCTATGAGCTCCAGGCAACAATCTTGGGGAAGACAGCAATCCTATTGGATACTGAAATCCAGTGGGATTTTGGGTAGCCATCTTTTCATAAATAGTGATATATTATCTTGTTAGGGTGCCCCCAGTGTGGAAATAAAATGAGGGCACAGCCCCCATTGGTTAAGGAGAGAGTCGAAGTAGCATTAGTGAGAGTTACATTTCCCCTTACAGGGACTCCTTAAAAGTGGAAGTAAACCCTCCTATTGTTTTCAGCCAAAGAAGCTGCCATCTTGGCCTCTGCTTAATCTTCAACCGCCATGATGCTGCACATGTGATCAGTAATGACACCAGTCATTGGATGGTTTGACAGTTTGGTTGAGAGCACAACCAATGTGACAGTTAGCGTACTGTTTTTTGAAACTGTTAAATCGATGGGTTTACTTCCTCTTTAACAAAGTGCACATCAAAACATCATTACATGAATTCCTGGTGTGAATCCAGCGACAATCAAAAGAATGGGGTTCTCAAAAAAAGCAATGCAAAGCAGGGCAACACTTACGAAAACATGTGCAGCAGATGTGTGTCAATGCATATATTTTCAAATCCTGCTAGTTAGTGGTTACAAAGGTTCATTGGGGTAAATTTAGCATTGATTCCACAATTCCTGTTGCCTGTCACCCAATTTCATCTCTGGTTTGCAGAACTAACTGTGATCAGCACAACTAAAGTCTAAGGTTCCTGTTTTTAAATATGAACCCATTGTTTCCTATCATTATCTAGAATGCGCAGTCAGTGTCCTAACCATATTTATGTTACAAACAGTGCCTAATATATTCCCTTAAATGTTTTAAATGCAAGGGTATATGACATTTTTTCATGAACTGAAGTTATAGGCATGTTTTTTATTTTTATTTGTGTTGCCATTGAAGGGATTTCCCCACATTTGCTGTCTATGTGACAGTGGCCATCATCAGAGTCAGATTTACCATCAGATAGCAGAAAGGGCGCAATACCAATAGTGCTAGAAAGCCGAGTAGTTTTTTTTATTTCTGAAAAATCAACAAAATAACAAATCCAACACATTTCAGGGGTTCACCCACCCCTTCATCAGGGTTTGTGAGATATGTAACTTCAGGAATGCCTGGACTCATAAGAGTTTGGACATTTATAGATATAACATAAAATGTTTGTAGCAGCTGGTAATGCAGTTCTGGGCATTCCAGAAGTGGAAAAACTCATGAGAACCCCTGTGAACTCATGAAACACATTGGCTCTTTTATGTTATTGATTTTTCAATAATAAAATAACTACTCTGGACTCTGTCATCTTTGGTATGACACCTTATCTACTTGAATTCCCGCAGGGCCTCTCTTTTCATTAGGAATTCCTTGTTGTATGGAAGCAGCTGAAGCAAATTCAGCTTGACTAACGAAACAGTCATTCCAATAATAATAGGAGATGTTAGAGCCTTTTATGAAGCATTTGGCACAGTAGCCTTGTGCCTATAGGCAGTAAATACAGAGGGGTGGATTGAGTTCACACTGCTGTACAGAGCGGCTCACAGCAGGGGTTCAGTGCGTCCCTGTTCATCGTTTCAGGTCCGATTTTAGTCTGAATTTTTGGCAGAATTTGGACCTGAAATGGACCAGAAGATAGATGCGTGAGCCGGCTTCATTAAGAGACGGTCACAATCTCCTGACATGTGAATTGGAGGCGGTGAAACCCACCTACAATTCACAATAGTGTGAACCCAGCCTTATAGTTGTTATGATTCATTTTTCCTATGATAAACAGAAATGCATTCACCCCATGTAAGCTTATTTACAAACTGTTACACTGGGGTTTATTTACTAAGGCCCCTTTTACAGCGGGCAGACGCCAGAAGCGGATCTGTCCGCACAGCAGGGGATCTCCCTGTTGATCCCCGCTGAACAGGCGGATGACAGGTCTGTGTCATGGACACAGCCCACTTTTCTCTATGGGGTGGGCGGATGGAAACGGACTTCTTGTCCGTCTCCATCCAACTGTCATCCTATCCGATCCGCTGGACGGATAGGGAATGGATCCTCACCTGACTGTTTTTACTGGACCGGATCAGATCAGATGCCAGCCGGTGTCAGTGGAAACATGTCTGGCGACATCATCTGCTCCATAAAGAAGAATGGAGGTTCCGCTCAGGTCCACCTGAAAAACTGACAGGCGGACCTAATTGGAACATTCGTGTGAAAGGGTCCTAAAGCTGGAGAGTGCAAAATCAGACTCACCTCTGCACATTAACTAATTAGCTTCCAGGTTTTATTGCCAAAGCTTAACTGAACAAGCTGAGGTTAGAAACTGTTTGGCTTCCTTCGAGATGAAAAATGGGACAAGACAGGGGTGCCCTTTGTCTCCCCTTCTTTTTATCCTGTCCTTGGAGCCTCTACTGGCTACCATTCGAAACGACCCAGAAATCAACGGCGTTAGAATAAAAGAGGAGGAACATAAAGTCATAAACTGTCGGCATTCGCCGACGATATTTTATTTTATTTAACCAATCCGGTTAAATCCATCCCCAAGCTTTCTAAGATATTACAACAATATGGCGTTATCTCCAATTTTAAAATCAATGCAACAAAATCTGAAATCTTAAATATAAATCTAAGTAAAAGCGAAGAAGTTCGAGTCAAAGAAATTTGCATTTATCCATGGAATAAAGAATTAAAATACCTAGGTATCAAACTTGCCAACACAGTACAGAAGATATATAAAATAAATTACGTGCCATTATTAAACGAGATTAAAAATGAATTAAAAAGAACGGAAAATAAACCTATATCATGGATCGGACGCATTAATATGATGAAGATGGTTGTAGTTCCAAAAATACTATATAAATTTCTATTAATTCCAATTGCTCTGCCTCAGCAATTTCTGAGAATTCTCAATTCCCTCTTAATAAACTACGTATGGAAAAAGAAAAAGCACAGAATATCTCTATCCATCCTAAAACAGGGAAAGCTACTGGGTGGGCTGGCACTGCCGGATATTAAAAGCTATCACAAGGCGGCGGTTCTGTCTCGTGCGGTGGAATGGGCGCGTGATAGGAAAGAAAAAAGATGGGTGCAAATTGAAAACGCACAAGCTAACACACAGTTGAGCAACTCTATCTGGATCCCTGCACAACACAGAGCACTGGATCACAAAGTATATGACATAACACGGGACACTTTACGAATGTGGGATCGGATGCAGACACTACTTGACAGGGAATTTAATTCTCCACTAATGAATTTAAAAAAAAATGCTTATTTTGCACCTGGGGAAAAAAAAATTGGAGGGAACTGGATTAGGAAGGACACGGTTCACTTAGGGGATATTATAAAAGACGGGGAGATAATGACCTATGAAGAGTTGAAATCTAGAACAGATTATTGGAATCTTGATAGGTGGCATTACTCCCAGTTGTCTCACTTTGTACGGCGCCTCCCCCGCCCTTTGCGGACGGTGGCGGAGCTGACACCACTGGAGAAGATATGTAAATCTAAGATTTCTAAGGGCACGATCACAAAACTATACGGGATACTGGTCAAGATAGGGTCACGGGGGGAAGCACCGTTTCTAAAAAAATGGGAAAGGGAGTTAAAAATCACGAGAGGGACGAACACCTTTCAGAGGACTATGCAATTAACACATTCCTCAGCAATAGATATACGAACCGCCGAGGCAAATTATAAGTGCATCTTGGGGTGGTATATCACACCTGATAAAGCTAATAAAATTAATGCTGACCAGCCCGCCGAGTGCTGGCGTGGATGCCCTGATAGAGGAACTATGGCCCATCTATGGTGGTCATGCCCGAAAATACAAATCTACTGGGACACAATATTAAAGCAAATAAAGGAGATCACAAGTAAGGAGATAAAGAAAGACTCTTGGGTAGTGCTCTTCCATGGGAGTCAAGAGGGTATAAAAAAATATAAGCAATCCCTACTTCCTCATCTGCTAAATGCAGCCAAGAGACTTATCCCAAAAAGGTGGCAGGAAACGGAAAGTCCACATTTATGGAATTGGATAGACGCAGTGGAGGAAACCTATAGGTTAGAAGAGCTAAAGGACAGCCTCTTGGAGACAAACAGTGACTTTAAGGTCAAATGGGAAAAATGGAAGGAATACAAAAAAACATGGAGCTATGTAGAGAGATTAAGAGGTCCCTAATTTTCACTATCCTGATAACATAGTACATATATGCTGCCTCGAAACGAAGTTTGACTCCCTGACTGTCATTTTCAAATCCAACTTATTTTGGTGAAATTTCTTAGATATATCTTTTTCTTGGAAAAGCATCAGATCCCTGGGAGCCACGGGGAGGGGGGGTGGGTTGGGGGGAATGTTTTATAGGAAAGTATGTCTCAGCCATCCCTGCTGGGTTGTAGAATATAAAGGAGCATGGATAAGTTCTTAGTACCCTAGTGGGAAGGCGACACATATATATTTTTTGCATATGTTTACACTTAAAAAAAATATATATATATATAAATTCATCACTTGAAGCAGATAAAAAGCCAGTGATATTCTTGATCTCTTCTGGCCTTATAAAAAACACCACATATGATGCAAACCGCAAATAGAGACGTAAGAAGCATCAAATCATGAGCTGGTCTCTAGAATTTGGTAAAAGCTGAGGTGGTTAAAAAAAAAAAAGAAAAAAAAAAAAGAAACTGTTTGGCTATATACCGCTGCACCAGATTCTGAGTACACCAGCTTAAGTAAATCTATCCCACACACTTAGCATAAGACCTATACACAAAAAAGAGATGATTCTATTGTTGCTTTGGGCAACAAAGATTGTGTGCCTACAGATTCCAGTGATGGAAATCCCCCCCCCCCCCTTGGACAGCATAAAAAGTATGAGTAGAGGGCCAATAAAGTGTCACTACTACCCAAGCAAAACATTACGTTCCATAATAAATTGGATGCATTCCCATTTTTAAAGCCTGGGTCTGCTATCTGCCTGATAATGGATGGTATACTGTATGTACGTTGGGCCCATTTGTTCCCAGGAAGTAGAATGTGGCTTTATTTTGTCACGAGAACTGAACTTTGTCTTTATCATGCAAATATAATGCTTTATCCCAGCATGACCTACCTAGAGCTTGTTGATGTTAAGAACTAGTAGAAGATTACAAGCTTGTATATTGCAAGCAAGGAAACCCTTAATCAGAACATTGTGCACACAATGTATAGCCTTATTTCCGACAACAAATGTTCGATGGGAGCTTGTTATCGGAAATTCCGACCGTGTGTAGGCTCCCTCGAACATTTTCTGTCGGAATTTCTGACAAAAAAAACTTTGAGAGCTGGTTCTCAAATTTTCCGACAACAAAATCCATTCTCGTAAACTCAGATCGTTTGTAGACATTTCCGATGCACACAATTCCACACATGCTCTGAATCAAGTACGAGACCGAAGTGCTTGGTCTGGTAAAACTAGCGTTCGTAATGGAGATAGCACCTTCGTCACACTGTAACAGACTGAAAAGCACGAGGCTGAAAAGTGTGAATCGTCTCTCACCAAACTTCTACTAACACGACTGGTATTGAACTTCCCTTTAATAGTGCCGTTGCATGTGTTGTACGTGACCGCGTTCTTGGCGTTCGGAATTTCCGACAACTTTGTGTGTATGTAAGACAAGTTTGAGCCAACATCCGTCGGAAAAAAAATCCACGGTTTTGTTGTCGGAATGTCTGATCGTCTGTACGCGGCATAAAAGTAAAAGTGTACTATTTAGTACATTTATTCTTTTTTTTTTTCGCCACTAAAAAATATTTAAAAAAAATGTCCTCATTTTACAACTACATTTAACTTAAATGTAAATAGGAACTTTTGCTTATACATATTTCATATTTACAATAACAGCCAGCAGGTTGCACTCTAGACTTGTTTTCACGTGTGTACCAGGCTAATCTTCAACAGCACACTGTCAGCTGACATCACAGAGCCGGTTCAGGCTGGGGCAATATCACGACAAAATATGGTCAGGAGCTGCCCACATGCCTGGACCGGCACCCAGCTCAGCCTCTCAGTGAACCGCTGAGAGCCTGAGTCAACTGCTCCCAACTGCTCAGTCGTCTTTGATCACTCGGTTCCCAGTCTTAGAGCTGGTGGGGGACAGATGCAGCATTTACCTAGTTAAGTATGTTTCAAAAATAAAAAAATTCCCTTACTTCTCTTTCAACTATTTTTCAAAAAATTGCAATCGCGAAAAGCTTCTCTGTCTCAAGACTGTCTCAAAGCTATTGCTGTGCTGTCTTTTTGGAAAAGGCTCATCATGGATGCTGTACAGAGTGGCTAACAGCACGGGTCCGGTTTGTCCCTGTTCACCGTTTCATGTCCGATTTCGGTCCGAATTTTTGCCCGAATTCGGACCTAAAAACAGACCAGAAGGCACACAGGACTCCTGTGCAATTAGCAACGGAGCCGCTCCGGAGATGTGTGAACCGGCTCCATAGACAGCCAGTCACAGTCTCCTGACATGCAAATTTGATGAGGTGAAACCCGCATCCCATTCATAATAGTGTGAACCTGGCCTAGATGCTTATTTGTAAACTTATTTTTAATAGAAACTGAACAGTTCTGGGGGCTTCTGTCTTCCTTTTTATTTCTCAAACCAGAATGTGAGTAGAATGTACATGGTTTTGCTTTGAGGCAGCTTGTCCTGATGTGTTTATCTGCACCTTTCGTGTAGAAAATAATTAGACAATATTTTTACTGTCTTATCTTTATTTTGTATTTTAGCTTTGCCTAAAAACTTGTCTTATATTTATTTTGTATTTTAGCTTTGCCTAAAAACTTACTGGAATGCGGTTTTGGTGACCACAGTGTGATTGCGGGACGTAAAATCTCACTTGATTATCCAGCAATGTCATCAGACTGAGTGGGAGTGATGGATTAATGAGAACACTGCTGACATTTCGGATAGAAGGCCACTGAGCAAAAACAATGTAGACATGCAAACAGTGACAGAGGACACGTGGCCTAAACATTGTCTATAACAAGCTTTGTCAGAAGTAGAGGGATGAAACTTTCACTTGTTCTTGCATAGTACAGTATATGCCAAATAAAGTGCATTTACAAATGAATACTCGGCTTTGTTGTTCTACTTAAAGCCATAGTTCACCTTTACCAAAAAAAACTGCCTATGCATATAAGGGGCATCTGTAGATAAAAACAAACTGTGCAGCTTTGACCAAAGTTCAATAATGCCCTTGCTATAGGTAAAGGTTATTTACATACGTACCTCCCTTAGCCTGGCGTAAAAACTCCCAAAGATGACATCATTTCATCCTCCTTTGCTGCTAGGGCATTGCTAAGGCACTCCCAGCTGTTATTGTACACCTCCACCTTCACAGAACAGAACTCTTTTTCTGATTCAAACCCCCACACATGCATTTCTCTCCCCTGACACGGTGTTTCTAAGGTCAGCATTTGAGAGCCCGCTTCTGTGATGGTGGGGATAAACAGATGGTGGGGATTATCTTAGCAATGCACTAACAAGGTAGGGTGTTTTTCATTTAGGCTTTGGGAGGTACATACATGCAGGGCCGTTTGAAGTAATTTGGGGCCCCAAGCAAAATGGGGGCCCCCATTTCTATTCTTACCTCCCGTTCTTCCCTGTAGGCTGCTGCTGTAGCGTGGCCGAGCTCCTCTTTCCCCTGCCTCTTCCCCAGTCCCCTATCAGATAGTGCCGGGTACCGCCCGTGGTACAGGATATTCAGTTTCCTGTCTTCCCGGCCAGACTGAAAGGAAGTGAGTACACAGTGTGCACTTCCTGTCAGTCCGGCCGGGAATAGGAAACTGAATCTCTTGTACCACGCACGGTACCCAGTCAGACTGACAGGACTCCAGGTGGAAGGAAGAGGAGCTCGGCCACGCTACAGCCTGGGAAGGGGAAGTTGGGGGCCCCAGGCCAGCTCGGGGCTCCAAGCAATTGTTTGTTTTGCCTGTCCTGTAGCGACGGGCCTGCATACATGGATTACACCTACAGCGAGGGCATTATTCAACTTTGGTCAAAGCTGCATAGTTTGTTTTTACCTTACACAGGCAGTTGGTAAAGGTGAACTATGCCTTTAACTTCTCCAAGATATTATTCATAATTTTTTTGGTTTATTGTAGAAAACCAGCTGATCAAAATGAGATGAATGCTGATTTTTCCACTGTATTTGCTGGCGTTACAGACACCAGCAAAGCAGGTACTGAGATAATATGGAGGATCAGGAGTTCTGACCTCTCTCTGATGTTATGTACTCCATGCTTATGCCATGTAAAAACCCAGAAAGTATTGAAGCCATTGATTGCCAAGCAACATCCATCTCCATGAAGAAGACATCCATGACAGCCTCCAAATTTCAGGCATAATCAAATGTACAGACATACACAGGTCTCTGTAGAGGTTTCCTTTAACATTCAACTATTTATGAATATGATGGCACAGTACAACAGACACTAAGGGCCAGATTCACAAAAGGGATACGACGGCGTATCTCCTAATACGCCGTTGTATCTCTGTTTCTATCTATGCGACTGATTCATAGAATCAGTTACGCATAGATATTTCTAAGATCCGACAGGTGTAATTGCTTTACACTGTCGGATCTTAGGATGCAGTACCGCGGCCGCCGCTGGGGGGAGTTTGCATCGTAAACCAGCGTCGGGTATGCAAATTAGGAGTTACGGTGGATCCCCGACGGATTTTCGCGTTCGCTACGTCGCCGCTAGTCTAGTTTCCCGTCGCAAAGTTAGTCGTCGTTTTAGCCGTCGTTCCCGCGTCGAAATTAAAAAATGAACGTCGTTTGCGTAAGCCGTCTGGGAATACGGAAGTACACTACGCGCGTCGCCGTTCGGAAAAATGACGTCACGGCGCGCAAAGCACAATGGCAATTGCACAACTGAGCATGAGCAGTAGGTCCAGCGCGGGAGCGAGCCTAATTTAAATGGCACACGCCCATTTTAATTGGCCTGCCTTGCGCCGGAGGCCGCCGGCGTAGTTTTCATCGCAAGTGCTCTGTGAATCAGGCACTTGCGATGAAAACTTGCGGCGGTGTAACGTATCTACGATGCGTTACGCCGCCGCAGTTCTATGTGAATCTGGCCCTAAAGTCTTAGACCCCTTTAAGTCCTGCAAGAAGCATCTTTGGAGTGGCGGAAGAGCGGCGTATACACTGAAATGAATGGGCACCGCTGCCGAAGCACCTGCTAACGTATTTAATACATCATTCGTGTGGACGAAATTTTAAGGCTTTTGAACGTAATTAGTTGACTCAACGATGGCAAGACAGAATATTCTAATGGACAATTTTTCTGAATTTCCATTTGATCGTTCAAATGAAATTCTACTGTTGTATAGTTAGCTTTGCTTTTAATCTAAAAAATGTTAAATCAATATTTCAAAAAGACTGTGTAGCCATAAAATCTGCAAATATAAGAAAGGGGCTCATGCTTCTGTCATCAACCTAATACACTAAATAAAGGAAGCAACAAAAACAGCCCTTTTGCTATTGTAATTTACATTGCTTCTAGATTACCGTATATAGCTTATCCAACAAGATATACAGAAGCTCTTCGCACATCATCTGCAGTGAAGCACATTACTGCAAATGGATAGTTGAATACATTTATAGGGATCCTATAGGAGATTTCATCACTCACTATCAAATTCAGTAACTTGCAGTGTGAGACATTGTTACAGATCACAGGACTCAAATTGATCTGGAATGGTGCTAATGCTAAAACTGCTCTATCTATAACCTACCAACAGCAAACAATCAATTAATTTTAAAGGAAAGCACATGCTTAAAAGTATGGTTTGTAAACTCACATGCTATTGCCCAAGATGCAATCTACTGTTCAAAAAAAGGATCATTTCGACATTACAACAATTGTTTCAGGTCATTAGTCAAATAATTGTAAATTTGGAAATCTTTAGTGAAATAGCTGGTAAGACATTTTCAGTTCTCCCCACCTTCCAGAAATATGAACCCTTTTGTTAAAGCAGAATTTCCCCAAATGACTCTGAAGCCCAACAACCATCATAAGGCTTTGTATACTTCTCCCTTATTTCTGCTGACCATGTGGGAAATGTATAGGCAATTTCTTGTAAAGAAGTGACTATGGAACTATGGTGCCATGTGATTAGAAAAAAACATAAAAACATTAACGTAAACTTGAGTTTAGAAAGAAACCTCAAAATTCAAGGCTTTACCATATCTAATCTGAGTAAGCAGAGGTCATGAAACAGAATATATTTGCAATACTGAGACAATAAAAGATAGATATATAGGAGCAGATTCACAGAGATCTGCACCCGCGCAGCGTATCAGATATACGCTACTCCGCCGTACCTTACCTGGCGTTATTTCAAATCCTTAAAGATTTTGCGCAGTAAGATTTTGCTCCGTTTCTAAATTTCCCGCCGTGCATTGCGCTAAATGATGTCGCAACGACGTCATTTTTTTTAACTTAGACGTGAATTACGTCCATCCCGATTCACGGACGACTTACGCAAAAAAAAAATTCAAATTCCGACGTGGAAACGACGGCCATACTTAACATGGCAAGTCTAACTATACGCCGCAAAATACCAGCTTTAACTATACGCCGGAAAAAGCAGACTACAGACGACGTAAGAGAATGCGACGGCCGCGTGTACGTTTGTGGATCGTCGGAAATAGCTCATTTGCATACCCAACGCGGAAAACGATGAGAACTCCACCCAGTGGACGCCGAAGTATTGCATCTACGATCCGAAGGCGTACGAAGCCGTGCGCCTGTCGGATCCAACCCAGATGCCGTTGTATCTTGGTTTGAGGATTCAAACTAAAGATACGACGCAGGAAATTTGAAAGTACGCCAGTGTATCAGTAGATACGCCGGCGTACTCTCTCTGTGGATCTGGCCCATAACACTCATATATATATATATATATATATATATATATATATATATATATAATCGATAGATAGATCTATCTATCTATCTATCTATCTATCTATCTATCTATCTATCTACACATACATATACATACATATACAGGGCTTGACAAATTTGCTTTGAATTTAGGAGCCAGCTAAAAAAGTATAGCGAGTCAGCTTTTTTAACCACTTCAGAGGATTTGGCTGCCAAATGACCAGAGCACTTTTTGCGATTCGGCACTGTGCCGCTTTAACTGACAACTGCGCGGTCGTGCGACGTGGCTCCAAAACTAAATTTACGTCCTTTTTTTCCCACAAACAGAGATTTCTTTTGGTGGTATTTGATCACCTCTGTGGTTTTTATTTTTTGCGCTATAAACAAAAAATAGAGCGAAAATTTTGGGGAAAAAAGGCAATATTTTTGACTTTTTTGCTATAATAAATATCCACAAAAAATATATAATTTTTTCCTCAGTTTAGGCCAATATGTATTCTTAATATGTATTCTACATATTTTTGGTAAAAAAAATCACAGTAAGCGTTTATTGATAGGTTTGCGCAAAAGTTATAGCCTCTACAAAATAGGGGATAGTTTTATGGCATTTTTATTAATAATTTTTTTTTTACTAGTAATGGCGGCGATCTTTATTGTGACTGCGACATTATGGAGGACACATCGACACTATTGACGCTATTTTGGGACCATTGTAATTTATACAGCGAGGAAGTGGTTAAGTGTCTCCTAGGGAGTGATTCTAACTGTGTGGGGGCTGGTCTTACTGTGACACGACACTGATCGCTGCTCCCGATGACAGGGACCAGACGATCAGTGTCCTGTCACTAGGCAGAACAGGGAGATGCCTTGTTTACACAGGCAAACATATTCGCCAGCACACCGAGGATCATTTGGAAAAACGTCCAAAAATTCTTTAATGCATAGAAACGATCAAAACAGCTACGGGACCTGGCTGTTTTGATCGTTTCTATGCATTAAAGAATTTTTGGACGTTTTTCCAAATGATCCTCGGTGTGCTGGCGAATATGTTTGCATGATTGCCTTTCCGGTTCCCAGGAAGGTGTGCAATTGGAATATTTTTTAGATTGTTTACACAGGCATCCCCCCAATCTGCAGCTCCGTAACACGATCGCGGGACACCAGCAGACATCGAGTCTGCTGGTCCTGCACGCACGGTAACGGAGCTTGCGGCAGGGGCGCGTCCACGCTGCGGCAAATTAAAAGGGATGTAGATACAGTGCCTTGCGAAAGTATTCGGCCCCCTTGAACTTTGCGACCTTTTGCCACATTTTAGGCTTCAAACATAAAGATATAAAACTGTAAATTTTTTTGAAGAATCAACAACAAGTGGCACACAATCATGAAGTGGGACGAAATTTATTGGATATTTCAAACTTTTTTAACAAATAAAAAACTGAAAAATTGGGCGTGCAAAATTATTCAGCTCCTTTACTTTTAGTGCAGCAAACTCTCTCCAGAAGTTCAGTGAGGATCTCTGAATGATCCAATGTTGACCTAAATGACTAATGATGATAAATAGAATCCACCTGTGTGTAATCAAGTCTCCGTATAAATGCACCTGCACTGTGATAGTCTCAGAGGTCCGTTTAAAGCGCAGAGAGCATCATGAAGAACAAGGAAACCACCAGGCAGGTCCGAGATACTGTTGTGGAGAAGTTTAAAGCCGGATTTGGATACAAAAAGATTTCCCAAGCTTTAAACATCCCAAGGAGCACTGTGCAAGCGATAATATTGAAATGGAAGGAGTATCAGACCACTGCAAATCTACGAAGACCTGGCTGTTACTCTAAACTTTCAGCTCATACAAGGAGAAGACTGATCAGAGATGCAGCCAAGAGGCCCATGATCACTCTGGATGAACTGCAGAGATCTACAGCTGAGGTGGGAGACTCTGTCCATAGGATAACAATCAGTCGTATACTGCACAAATCTGGCCTTTATGGAAGAGTGGCAAGAAGAAAGCCATTTCTTAAAGCGGGGGTTCACCCTATCGACGGGAAAAAAAAAAAAAACATTTTCTTTTACCTTTAAATCAGGCATTGTAGCGCGAGCTACAGTATGCCTGTCCCGAATTTTTTCCCCCCATACTCACCTTGTAGTCGTCCATCGAAGATACCGGGGAATGGGCGTGCCTCTGGAGACGGAGGATGATTGACGGCCGGCTCTGGCGCGTCACGCTTCTCCGGAAATAGCCGAAATAGGCTTGGTCTTCACGACGCGTGCGCATAGCCTGTGCGCACGCGCCGTGAAGAGCCGAGACCTACTCCGGCTGTCTTCGGGGAGAGTGACGTGCCAGGGCCGGCCGTCAATCATCCTCCCTCTCCATAGGCACGCCCATTCCCCGCGGGAGCCGAAATCTACGATGGACGACTACGAGGTGAGTACGGGGTTAAAAAAATCGGGACAGGCATACTGTAGCTCGCGCTACAATGCCTGTCTCGATGGTAACATCAAGTACGAGAGGGTGAACTACCGCTTTAAAGATATCCATAAAAAGTGTCGTTTAAAGTTTGCCACAAGCCACCTGGGAGACACACCAAACATGTGGAAGAAGGTGCTCTGGTCAGATGAAACCAAAATCGAACTTTTTGGCAACAATGCAAAAGGTTATGTTTGGCGTAAAAGCAACACAGCTCATCACCCTGAACACACCATGCCCACTGTGAAACATGGTGGTGGCAGCATCATGGTTTGGGCCTGCTTTTCTTCAGCAGGGACAGGGAAGATGGTTAAAATTGATGGGAAGATGGATGGAGCCAAATACAGGACCATTCTGGAAGAAAACCTGATGGAGTCTGCAAAAGACCTGAGACTGGGATGGAGATTTGTCTTCCAACAAGACAATGATCCAAAACATAAAGCAAAATCTACAATGGAATGGTTCACAAATAAACATATCCAGGTGTTAGAATGGCCAAGTCAAAGTCCAGACCTGAATCCAATCGAGAATCTGTGGAAAGAACTGAAAACTGCTGTTCACAAATGCGCTCCATCCAACCTCACTGAGCTTGAGCTGTTTTGCAAGGAGGAATGGGCAAAAATTTCAGTCTCTCGATGTGCAAAACTGATAGAGACATACCCCAAGCGACTTACAGCTGTAATCGCAGCAAAAGTTGACGCTACAAAGTATTAACTTAAGGGGGCTGAATAATTTTGCACGCCCAATTTTTCCGTTTTTTATTTGTTAAAAAAGTTTGAAATATCCAATAAATTTCGTTCCACTTCATGATTGTGTCCCACTTGTTGTTGATTCTTCAAAAAAAATTACAGTTTTATATTTTTATGTTTGAAGCCTGAAATGTGGCAAAAGGTCGCAAAGTTCAAGGGGGCCGAATACTTTCGCGAGGCACTGAATATGCCCATTTGCCTGTCTGTGCCATTCTGCTAACGTAAAAGTGCATGCGGCAGTCGGCAAGTGGTTAACTGACAAATCTTACGGGTGGAACATGTAACCTGTTCCCAAAGATGAACTTATCCTTTAACCCTTTCATAGCCAGAGCCCTATTTGCACACGTTTAAAAAAATGATTTTAGGCCTGAAAACATTATTAACATTACATAAAACATGATATATTTTCTAAAAGCAGACACCCTAGAGAATAAAATAGTGGTAGTTCCAATTTTTTGTGTCACACGATATTACTGCAAAGGTTTTAGTAGATTTCAGTGAAACAAAACACTTTAAAAATACATTTTAGGGGGGGGGGGGCAATAAATTATAATTTTTTTTTAGTAAAATATAAAAGTCAAGGTTTCACCAAGTAAATCGATACCGAACATGTTAAACCATAAACACGTCAGTACCCTACATTTTCCATAGGCAATGCTTTAAAAGCCCCCTACAAATCATCGGTTTAACGTTACAAAGGAGGTGCTTGAATTATTGCTCTCGTTCCAGCATGCACGTCGATATGTAACATGTGTATCGCAATCAACATTTTCAGGCGTAGGCTCCCCGCCACATGCGTTTACGTTTGTACGTGCGTATATGTGGGGGTGTGGCAAAGCTTTGATGGGGATACACAGAGAGAGGGTGAAACACCCCATTGTGGACACAGACTGTAATAGGAATTTGACAGGGGTTCCAACCTCTCACAACTGTATGCATGACCTCAAAAAGGTTTTGAATTTAAATGCACTTTAAGTACTAAATGTCTCAAGAAGCTAGGAGCCGAGAACAAATGAACAAACCACAATCTTCTAAGGCCAGTTTCACACTAGTGCTATGCGGTTTGGCTGTAGAGTGGGTGTATCTGTGGTTTTCATGCTATAAACCTGTGATCTACCATAGACTTGCTATTAGATTATGCTTTTTTGGTGCATTTTCTGAAAAGATGCAGCATGCAGCCCAGTAAATATACTGGTACAAAACTTTTAATGTTATATGATGCTTTGCCACCTTTCAGCTACCCGCCATGTCCACACTGTACACATTGTGACTTAAAAAGACAATATTTATGTGCCGCTCAAGTAGAGAGGTCTAACATGACCCCTGTGAGTGCAGGCAGGGACAGGGAGCTTGTCCTAGCTCCAAGCTGCAGCAATGTCAAAGAGGACGGTCCATAAGCTGAACGTTATGAAGCAAACCCATGTACATTAAGTGAGATGAATGGCAGCCTCAGCCCGTACTCCAGACAGGCCACACCCCAATGCATTTCACCACGCCCCTTGGAGCATAATCATCCCCATGATTATGCTCCGAGGGGGGGAGCAAAATGCATTGGGGCGTGCCCTGGTTGGAGCCTGGGCTGAGGCTGCTTTTTGTCTCACTTAGGTCTGCTTCATGATGTGTGGCTTATGGACCTTTTCCTTTGACATTGCAACGCTGTACACCCATCATGTTTTTATATATCTTTTTAAAGTCTATCCTGCCTACAATTTGTGCATACTCCACCAAGCACCTACTTTTCAATGCCTTTTATTACATACCATCTGCCATTCTTTGCACCATAATATATGAGGCTGTATGAGAGATTTCTGCTTTTAGACTGTTGCAATTAGAATAATGAAAAAATCACGTGTGAATGGTTGAATTGGCATTCTTAACATTTTATCAAATTTTTGGTATATTTTTAGAATGCATCTCTTTGAATATCTGTACAGCCCACAGAGTGGTTACATATATTGTGGGATGGTGATTTTAGTGCCAGGGAAAACAATTACTGAAAGAGGAACACAAAAAGTCCTATATAGCTGGAGGTCTCAATACAGACAATACATTCAACAACCATAGCTCTATTGAACTGTGCATTTCTGACAATAGATTATAACTTGGATCACGAGTAGCCAGGCGTCACACAACAACAGATCTTTAATTTCAGCCTAAGAAGAAAACAAGTGGCTGCATTGCTGGTGGTTAACCACATTTCCCTTTAGCCACTGTGTGGGAGAAAAATGCTAAGCCAGCTGTTCTGAGACGGAAGTAAAAATGAACCCTTGTAGTCACCCGCTTAATTTTTATGTCACCAGCAGAAACATCAGCTATTTCCCTGATGACAAGCCTTGACATAGTTCCTCTATTCTACAAGACAACAGACACACATATGGCATAGGAACATATTTAAGTAAGGGTTACAGTATGTAAAACTCATAATATGATCAGAGCTTTTAAAGTAAAAGAGCGGAATAGATTGCCCAACTTTGACAACAATCAACATTTTTCTTTACGCTAAGCAAGTTACAGGATAAAAAAAGTGTAACATTCTACTTTAAAAGCTTGCTAAACCCAAGTACTATAACTATAAAATCCCCCAACAAGGAAAAGACTTGTAAGGAATCCAAATGAAAATGTACATCATGAGCAGCATGTCAAAACACAACAGTGTTTAAAAAGTTGGCGAATGGGGTAAGGTGCAGGTGCCTCCTGGGATATGTACATTTACTAGGTGAATGATGGAAAATGGGGGGGGCGGCCAAAAAAAAAAAGAAAAAATAAAGGACTCGATAAATGTCCCTTGGAGGGTGGGCAGGATGCAGGGGTGCCAGGTCATTGGAATGGGTGAAGAATTGCTTTAATATTTTTAAAGCTCATATTGGGAAAAATTGGAAAACAAACTTCATCTCTGCCACCCACCCTGCTCCTACATAGTCCGAATGTTCTTTTGTAAAAAAAATAATAATTCCTAAGCCTACTTTAACTGAGGCCTCGTACACACGACCAAGTTTCTCGGCAAAAAACAAGCAAGAGATTTTTTTTTTGCAGAGGAAACCGGTCGTGTGTACATTTTTCGACGAGGAAACTGTTGAGGATCCCGTCGAGCCAAAAAGAGAGCATGTCTTCTTTTTCCTCGACAGGAATGGAGAAACTTGCCTTGTCGAGTTCCTCGACAGCCTAACAAGGAACTCGACGAGGAAAACGATGTGTTTCGCCTGTCGAGTTCCTCGGTCGTGTGTACAAGGCTTTACATGAATCTGCCACCACTTGACCATCTGCAGTGCCTCTTCTGGTAGTGAAGACTGGTGAGCCAGCAATGCAGTCCTGGTCCACTGTCAACCAATCTTATTGCCACCCATCATAATGATATTACCGCACCATCACTGGATTCCTCACAAGCCCGCAATGACCCCATTGACAGTCTGGAAATAGTCACGTCATCAGGTAGCATGTGGGCACCTCAAGTAGAACCCTCTCACTCTTCAGTGAAGAAGCAAGAAGACTCGGGCCCCAGCACAACTTTTGGCTGCAGATTTTGTCAGTCAGTCTGTCAGTATTTGGAAAATTTTGCTTTGTTTTTTCCTTCGATATCTAAGGCCTCGTACACACGGAAGGACTGTCCGATGAAAACGGTCCGCCGGACCGTTTTCATCGGACATGTCCACTCGGAGATTTCTGTCTGATGGTTGTACACACCATCAAACAGAAATCCGCGCGGACACGATACACGGTGATGTGACCGCGCCGTTGCCGCGACGATGACGCGGCGACGTGCGCGGCCCTGGAAGGTCAATTCTTCCACGCATGCGTCGAATCACTTCGACGCATGCGAGGGCTTTCGGCCGAGCGGACATATCCGGTGAGTCTGTACAGATGACCGAACATGTCCGACGGACAAGCTTCCAGCGGACATGTTTCTTAGCATGCTAAGAAACATTTGTCCGCTGGAAACCTGTCCGATCCGCCGGAAAATTGTCCGGTCGGACGTACAGACGACCGAACATGTCCGCTGAAACTGGTTTGCGGACCAGTTTCAGCAGACATGTTCGGTCGTGTGTACAAGGCCTAAATCGAAGGTTGTTGGGCAGGACAGGGTTATTTGCATGCTGTATGGCCAGCTTTAGACTTTAAATACTATTCATAAAGGTTCTTTAATTAGCCTGCTCTGAAAGTAGTGGATTACCACTACTAGTGCTATTATAACACACAACAACACTATTTTAACTGCCTTTATGATAAGATCAATGGAAAAGTCTATTAACAAGTATAGTCTGATATTCCTATAAATTTGTACTGTAATAACGAAAAAAACGAATTTCTGGGATAGCCTTAGGAGGGATCCAAGGAATACTGATAGATCGATACCGGAACAAACTCAAGCTTATATGAGCTATACATCTCAGTCACATATTCAAACACCACCCCAGAAAAACCGATTGAAACTAAACGTTATTTGGTGTAACTGTTCTGTTTTGTTTTTTTCACTTTTATTGTTATTTGTATACAGCGACTATTGCCCATAAACACCTGTTAACCACTTAACCCCCGGACCATATTGCTGGTCAAAGACCAGAGCAATTTTTGCGATTCGGCACTGTGTTGCTTTAACTGACAATTGCGCGGTCGTGCAACGTGGCTCCCAAACAAAATTGGCGTCCTTTTTTTTCCCACAAATAGAGCTTCACCTCTGCAGTTTTAATTTTTTGCGCTATAAACAAAAATAGAGCTACAATTTTGAAAAAAAATTTTTTTTTTACTTTTTGCTATAATAAATATCCCCAAAAATATATAAAAAAAGTAAAACAATGATTTTTTTTATTCTTTCCACACTTTAGGTGTGGGTTTTGGATGACCACTTATGAACATTTGTTTAGAGATAATATATATTTTTAGTATATATTTTCTTTTTATTCTCATGTTTAATAATTTTTTGACACTTTTTCATGTGGTGATTTAGTTTATATTATTTACATGTTTTAGATATGTTTACATGTCAATGCCTGAAGGTGCAATAATGATATAACAATGAGAAAATAAGGCTGTCCATATACAGATCTTTTTTCACTTTTTTCAGAATACGAGGTGAATGCAGAAAAAAGCATTGTAGGACTGGCCAGAAGAGGGATTACTTTGACGCAATTGGCCGGCTTAAACATGTATTGCAATATATGTGAACTAAAGATCCCTGTTTTTCATTGCATAGTTTGCTGGAAAGGGTGCAGTGTGCAGAGGGTCCATACAGAATTTGAAGCAGAAAAAAAAAAAGACATATTCCTCCATCTACGGTTCATAACCTTGATGGCTTCACCAGCTTTCAAAAAAGCCTAAGGCCGCGTACACACGATCGGTTAAACCAACGAGAACGGTCTGTTGGACCGTTTTCATCGGTCCAAACCGATCACGTGTGGGCGCCATCGGTTATTTATCCATCGGTTAAAAAAAAGCCAACTTGTTTTAAATTTAACCGATGGATTTCTAACCGATAGAAAAAAAATGATCGTTAGTAGGCACGACCATCGGTTAAAAATCCACGCATGCTCAGAATCAAGTCGACGTATGCTTGGAAGCATTAAACTTCGTTTTTTTTCAGCACATCGTTGTGTTTTACATCACCGCATTCTGACACGATCGTTTTTTTAACCGATGGTGTGTAGGCATGACTGACCATCAGTCAGCTTCATCGGTTAACCGATGAAAACGGTCCATCAGACCATTTTCATCGGATGGACCGATCGTGTGTACAGGGCTTAACAGTGGCCGAATCTGATTGTAAACAGTGGGGCACTGCTTAATCAACAATTTTCTACCCAGCTCTTTTGATTTTTTCATTGAGGGATGTTGGGCGGGAGGAGGCCAACAAGGCTACCCACTAAGAAAATTTTGGGCAGCTTCCCCAGAACTGGGCAAAATTCAAACAGTGTATGGGCCGCCCTTTCAACAGTTCAGTGTTCACGTAATGAAATAATGATTCCACAACTAAGCAATATTTATGCTTGTGTATAGGAAAAAAATATAACAATATATGATGAGTGGAGTTAATAATAATTTTAGTGCACTAAGCCTAATGCATTCAGTTATTTCAAACATGTACACTCATATACACATTAACATATACAAGTCCACAGAGTCAGCAGTAAATGCATTGGGAAGGTATAGTCAAACTTCAGGATCTACCGTATTTATCGGTGTATACCGCGCACTTTTTTGCCCTGAAAATCAGGGTAAAATCGTAGGTGCGTGGTATACGCTGATACCCGCTTTCCTGCGCCGAGTTTGAATACTGCACCGGCATATACCGAGCGCAGTACACTCGTGTGTTGTCGGCCAGTCTCGGCTCCTCTCGCGCTGACGTCCTGGACGTACGGGACGTCAGCGCGAGAGTTGCCGAGCCTGCCCGACGATACACGAGTGTACTGCGCTCGGTATATGTCGGCGCAGTATTCAAACTCGGCGCGGGGAACGAGCGGGGAGGACGCGAAGACGCCGCAGAAGGACGCCAGACCCGACGAAGAGGACACCCGAAGCCGCAGACGGACGCCGGACCCGACGAGGCCGCCGATGGACGCCGCGCAAGACACCAAAACTGTAAGTACAAAAAATCTTTTTTCCACAGGAATTGGGGCAACTTTAGGGGTGTGCGCTATACGCGGGAGCGCGCTATACCCCGATAAATACGGTAATAGTCATTTATGTAACAGTTAACTTAGCTAAACAAGGTGCTAGAAAATGCATATTGGCAACCTGTAGTTTGAAATACTGGGGGAGATTTACTGGAGCATGCAACATCTGGTGCAGCTCTGCACAGAAACCAATCAGCTTCTAGGTTTTATTATCAAAGCTTAAAGTAGAAGTCCAGCTTAACACTAAAATCCCTGCATCTACAGACATTCACAAACTAACACTAACCTATATAGCCTTGTAAAGAAGAAATTAGTATACATACCTTTTTTTAAGCCAGTCCGGTCCGGTCTCCAGCAGTGGAAGCTCTGCAGAGGACACAGCCAACAATGGCTGTGAAATGAATGGGAAGTGATATCACCCATAGAGTTTCTATGGGGCTTCCGGTTTTGGCTGTGTCCTCTGCACCCGTCTCCACAGCGAAGCTGCAGCTGACAGTTCAGAGTGGGATTGGTTCAGATTGGCTTCAAAAGAAGGATGTATACTGATTTCTTCTTTACAGTGCTAGATAGGTTAGTGTTAGATTGTAGCTGCCTGTAGTTGCAGGCATTTTAGTGTTAGGGTGGATAACACGGGGAGGGGGGGGGGGGGGGTATTTACGAAAGGCAAAACCACTTTGCACTACAGGTGCAAGGTGCACTTGAAATTGAACTGAAAGTGCGCTTGGAAGTGCAGTCACTGTAAATCTGAGGGGTAGATCTGAAATGGGGGGAAGCTCTGCTTATTTTACTATCCAATCATGTGCAAGCTAAAATGCTGTTTTTTATTTTCCTTGCATGTCCCTCTCGGATCTACAGCGACCGCACTTCCAGTGCAATTTCAAGTGCACTTTGCATTTGTAGTTTGCACTTGTAGTGCAAAGTGTATTTGCCTTTAGTAAATCACCCCCAGGGTGTCGTAGAAATGATAGATCACGGTGTTGAGATACAGAGTGAAATAATAATCCTCTACATGAATCAGCATTCAAGGCAGTACAAAATTATCATATGTTTTGTATATTTCTCAACCATACGACTTGTGACATTAGACTGCATACATAAAATCAAAACTAACAAAAGTAAAAATGAAACAAAACAAGAAAAAAGGACTCAGGTCTTTCTTGAAAACGCTGCATATGCCAAGGGTTCCATTTAGCATCATAGATAGGGATGGAGTCATGCAGAGTGTGAAATATTTTTTCTGAAAGCATTATTATCAATGCCATGTGTTTTTTTAACCCATTTTTATGTAATAAGAAGAATATATCCAAAAAAGTGTATATATGTATTTTAAATGTTGATACTTACTGGACTTCCATAGACCTTCCATGTGTGCCATATCTTATAACCTAAAAGAATTCCATTCATATCACTGAGCGGAGGCTGACTCCAGTTAACTTTTAATGATGATGACCCATTTAACACTATGGTGATGTTCTCTGGAGCAATAGATGGAGCTAAAAAAATAATATATTTCATCAGTTTTGCAACAATGTTAACTTTTTTATTTTATTTATTTATTTAATTGAATAGAGAATTGTAATACATCCTATCAAGGAACAAATATCACATGACATCATATTCATATATCATAGAATCAATCATAGATGGCAGATTGGGTCAAAGATGGCCGTTTTAGATATTTCCGAATTAAGCATAAACGAATAATGCAATTTTTCTTCCATCTGTACATGCTTGCGGCTAGATATATTGGAGTAGGATCAAGATCCACAGAGATAATTTAAAAACACCTTTTACTAACTTATTTTAATCTATATGTCAGGTCTCCTCCTGTTTCCTGTACTTAATAAAGCAGTATTAAACCCAAAAGCAATTTAATTATATTCTTATGCCACGTACACACACGGCATGTAAAAAACTACGTTTTTAAAAAATGCCATTTAAAATGATCGTGTGTTATGAGTAGAACCACTGAAATGTTTTTATTTTCTTATATTCTTCTATTTCTTTTATATTCTTATATTGTTTTTATTTCTTTATCTATATAAGATATATACATATGCATGTGTGAAAATATATACAGTCCTGATCAAAAGTTTAAGACCACTTGAAAAATGGCAAAAAATCATATTTTACATTGTTGGATCTTAACAAGGTTTCAAGTAGAGCTTCAACATGCAAAAAGAAGAAATGAGAGTGAGACAAAACATTTTTTGAGCATTCGGTTTAATGAAAACAACAAATAAACTGAAACAGGCTGTTTTTCAGCTGATCAAAAGTTTAGGACCACACCTCCAAAAAAAACCTAACCCCCCCCCCAAAACAGAACTCCAACTTCCAAACATGAACTCAGTAATGAGTAGCTCCGCCATTATTGTTGATCACTTCAAAAATGTGTTTCGGCATGCTTGATGCCTCGCGTTTCCATGAGGTGAGTGGGAAAATTTCTCCAAGTGGTGAAGACAGCCGCACAAAGCCATCTACTGTCTGGAACTGTTGTCCATTTTTGTAAACTTCCCTTGCCATCCATCCCCAAAGGTTCTCAATTGGATTTAGATCAGGGAAACACGCAGGATGGGCCAAAAGAGTGATGTTCTTCTCCTGGAACAAGTCCCTTGTCTTGCGGGCATTGTGTACTGTAGCGTTGTCCTGTTGAAAAACCCAGTCGTTACCACACAGACGAGGGCCCTCAGTCATGAGGAATGCTCTCTGCAACATCTGTACATAGCCAGCGGCCGTTTGACGCCCCTGCACTTCCTGAAGCTCCATTGTTCTACTGAAGGAAAAAGCACCCCAGACCATTATGGCGCCCCCTCCACTGTGGCGCGTAGAAAACATCTCAGGTGGGATCTGCTTGTCATGCCAGTAACGTTGGAAACCATCAGGACCATCAAGGTTCCATTTTTTCTCATCAGAGAATAAAACTTTCTTCCACCTTTGAATGTCCCATGTTTGGTGCTCTCTTGCAAAGTCCAAACGAGCCGTTCTGTGGCGTTCAGGGAGACGAGGTTTTTGAAGACTTTTTTTGTTTTTGAAGCCCTTCATTCTCAGATGCTGTCTGATGGTTATGGGGCTGCAGTCAGCACCAGTAGTGGCCTTAATTTGGGTCAAGGATCGTCCAGTGTCTTGACGGACAGCCAATTGGATCCACCGGCTCAGTGCTGGTGAAATTTTTGTTGGGTCTTCCACTTGACTTTTTTGTTCCATAACCCTCAGGATCATTTAAGAAATTCCAAATGACTGTCTGACTGCGTCCCACCTCAGCAGCGATGGCGCGCTATGAGAGACCCTGCTTATGCAGTTCAGCAACCCGACCACGTTCAAAAAGGGAGTTTTTTTGCCTTTGGCATCACAACGTGTGACTACCTGACAGATAATGACAATGAATCCACATCTTTGCACAGATTTGGCCTTTTTAAGGCATGTGGTCCTAAACTTTTGATCAGCTGAAAAACAGCCTGTTTCAGTTTATTCGTTATTTTCAATTAATTGAATGCTCAAAAAATGTTTTATCTCACTCTCATTTCTTCTTGTTGCATGTTGAAGCTCTACTTGGAACCTTGTTAAGATCCATCAATGTAAAATATTTTTTTTTGCCATTTTTCAAGTGGTCTTAAACTTTTGATCAGGACTGTATTACAATAGTATTATTATCCTTAGTGAAATGACAGATTATAAAAAGTTTCAGTACTTCTCAACTTAGAATGAGGACAAAAGGACTATTAATATCAAAAACAGATGTCTTCAAACCCCTCCTAAACAGCTGTCATCCCGCCTCCCTCTTCACTCCAAAGCCCCTCCATCAACTAAAACAAATATGGCGATTGTGGAAGAAAAGAATGTGCCTCGTGGCAAAAGGACTGTTTATGCCCAAAAATGGACTTGCAAGAAGAAGCCACCATATATGACTATATGAACTGACCTATCAGCGTGTTCATGTGTGTGATGTCATGTTGTTTATAAAAAGACCAGTAAAGCTCCACCCCTGTCTCTTGGCACGGGAAACGAAGCAAGGACGTAGTCTCATTTCTTGCTCTTGTGATTTGGCTCAGCAGGCAGACTAGAAGTACTCTAGAATTGGTCTAGGGGTATCTATTTCAGATTGTGTGTGGGCAATGTCGTTTTAATGATGAAGTTGGAAAAAACAACGTTTTTTCTAGATGCTGAAAAACGTTGTTTTTTTACATGCCGAAAAATGATCGTGTGTACGCGGCATTAGATGTGATGGCTGAATTAGCTTTAATTTTTTAGGCTTACTTTTATTTTCATCTAGGCATCTAGCCAGTAAATCTGTTGTTTTTCAAAAGAACAAGCTGTCCTGCAGATATAGCTTACAGGGTTAAGGCATACTTTGCTCAGAATGTATTTATTTATGTAAACCCTTTATCCCAAAAGGAAACAATTGTTGCTGTAATGGCTTATAAAGTGTTAGCTGGAGTTCAGCTTCATGTTAGTGAATCTAAATCCGCAAGTACATCTAACACTCCCCCTAGATTAACAATGCTGCTGTCTAAAGGTGTCTTTGTGCTCCTTAGCACAGAGTGGAGGCACTCAGGAGGTATCCAGTTCTGTAATCATAAAACACTTTCTGTTTTGGGGTTACAAAGCTGCTCCTCTATAGACACAGTACAGTTAAGAGAATGTTATCACTGTAGGGTCTATGGAGCCTAATAAGATTGTAAAGCACTTCCTAGACCTGTGGCTGTATGCTAGGTCTCCCTGTTTGCCTTGCGTACCTTGTGCATTGTAAGAGATATTTGACTTTTGTCTTGTCTGGCTCTATAATTGATTTCTCTTTTTGTCTACTTTCTCATATTGTTCTGACTTCTGACTGTGAGATGTCTAATATGCTTCTGGCTCCTGGATCCAGTCCAATGTTTCAATCCTGAAAATGACCATCATTTTTATGGCTCTTACCTCCTTCTGCAGTTTTGACCACAATCCATGGACTTGGCAATGACCAGCCTACTTCATTCCTGCAGGAAACACTGATATTGTATTCTGTAAATGACTTTAGATGGTTGATCAGATGTGTGTAAGGTGGTACAGATGTGTTATATATCAGGGAGGATGTGCTGTTGCCTTGTATGAGTTCAGTCGCCTGTAACAATAGAGTAACATATACGGCAGTGTTAAAAATTAAAATTTTAGCTTTGGGTGGAGTAGAAACAGTTTGTAATATTTGGTTAATGCTGTCTGAGGCTTATACAAAGAGATATTCCCCAAATGTCTTGTTCCATTGACTACATTAGTATCCATGATCATGGGGAATGCCACACTCCCTGCTCTACTAGAGTATAAGTATAAACATTCTAAAGCAACCACAATTAGATTGGGACTGTCTTGTATGGACAAATTCTCAGAAGGCTCAATACGATAAAATCATGTGCCAATTTATTAATAGCATATAATGAATAGTTAAAAACTCCTTGCATAGATGGAGCAACTAAAAAGGCTTGCTCCCCGCTGTGACAAAACCTTGTAAAAGCAGTCGGTGGTGGGCTGGCTTGGTGAAGCAATGCTGCGATGGCAAAACCTTCATGTGTTCCTAAAAAATCCACTGAGAAGGAGAAAACCAGCATGTGCAGAGCCGGTTGGACTGTATGAAGCCTCAACCAAAGCACCAGTGGTAGATGGCGAGATGACAAGACAACCACGGAATGATGAGGGACCGAGAGGCAGCCGGAACAGCCACCGACAGGAACCAGCAGACGGAAACACCAGGTGTTTTTAACTATTCATTTATTCATTATATGCTATTAATAAATTGGCACATATTGAGCCTTCTGTGAATTTGTCCATACTAGACAGTCCCGATCATCGCTTCTAATTGTGGTTGCTTTTGAATGTTTGCACTTGTATTCACACCCTTCCTGATGTGCTCACCCACACAGCTGCTTTTTGGGCTCCTGTAGGAAATTTACAAGGTTCCCAATGCAATATATGTCCCAGTTTCCTGGCGCCAGACTTTTTTGTTACTTCAGAGTATAAGTATGAATGTTAGATGGCCTCAGCCAGTATTGCTCCACAAAAAAAAACAACCCTGATGTGTTTCACCCCGCCCACCAGTGCTTAGTCATAGAGGACCTTTATGACCTCTATGACTAAGCCCCAGTGACCGGGGCAAAACTCGTCTATGGCATTTTTTGTGGAGCAGTGCTGGCTGAGGCCATCTAACATTCATACATTTACCGGTCGGGCAAGGAGTATGGCCTTCACCATGATCATATATTCTGTCATCGCTGGATTAGTGAGCCTACACACCAGCGCCCTTATTGTTCTCGCTTAGAGCAGCGCCCCAAGTTTTATGTTGGGTAACATTATCGCCCAGACAGGAGAAATCTCCAACAGGGGACACAGACAGCTAAAAATGCTCTCTCAGGCCTCGTACACACGATCGGTTAACCAGAGGACAACGGTCTGATGGACTGTTTTCATCGGTCAAAACCGATCATGTGTGGGCCCCATAGGTTATTTAACCATCTGTTAAAAAAAAATCCAACTTTCTTTAAATTTAACCGATGGATTCCTAACCGATAGGTCAAAACCGATCGTTAGTAGGCATGACCATCGGTTAAAAATCCATGCATGCTCAGAATCAAGTCGACGCATGCTTGGAAGCATTGAACTTCATTTTTTTCAGCACGTCGTTGTGTTTAACGTCACCGCGTTCTGACAAGAGCGGTTATTTAACCGATGGTGTGTAGGCGTGACGGACCATCAGTCAGCTTCATCGGATGGACTGATCGTGTGTACGAGGCTTCAGAGACTACCCGTGGTCACCAGCATAGTAAACGAAGAACAATCTTCCTAGTGGGGCCACAGCATTAAAAACCAACAGAGGTTCCAATCAAGCAAACATTTGAAGCAATCAAATGATTGATTATTTATCATTATGTATATGGCAAGCTTCATTCTGGGCAGCAAGTTTGTGTTCAAGAGAAGTCAGCGCAGCCAGGTTCTCAACCTCTGCTCTAGCAGCAACATCAAAGCTTGGTTAAGAAGAAAGAAGAAAAAAGCTGTAGTCCCCTTCCTGATCAATCAGTCATAAACCTAATAATATAATACAAATGTTACCTATTTTGTTAATCTCTGACATTTATTTAAAAATTATAAATTGGAAAAAAATTATCCATGGCTGTCAGCTGAATCATGTAATCTAATACAGGGGTCTCCAAGCTTTCTAAACGAGGGTCCAGATTACTGTCCTTCAAGCCTTGTACACACAACCGAGGAACTCGACGGGTGAAACACATCGTTTTGCTCGTCGAGTTTCTTGTTAGGCTGTCGAGGATCTCGGCGAGCCAAATTTCTCCATTGCCGTCGAGGAAAAAGAAGACATGCTCTCTTTTTGGCTCGACGAGATCCTCGACAGTTTCCTCGTCGAAAAGTGTACACACGACCGGTTACCTCTGCAAAAAAAAAAAAACAGCAAGTTTCTTGCTGTTTTTTGCCGAGAAACTTGGTCGTGTGTATGAGGCTTCAGACTTTAGGGGGAGCCAGACTGTGGCCAGTGGGAGTAGAAAAGTTTCCCGACATCAGTGGGGAAAAACAGCTTTGGTGTCAGTGGGAGGAATTGTACCCTATTTTTGGGTGTCATTGGGAGGAATTGTGCCCAATTATTGGTTTCATTGGGCCCAATTGTTGGTGTCACTGGGAGGAATTGTGCTCCTTCATTGGTGTCAGTGGGGGGTAAATATGGCCCATTGTTTGTATTAGTGGATAAAAGACAGCAAAGGGCCGCATGTGGCCCCCAGGCCGCACTTTGAAGACGATCTAATATATAGATGTGAGGCAGAGGATGAGATGAGACTTTTTTTTTAACCTGTGAATTCTTCCAAAAGTACAAAAATCAGGATTGCTCTTACAAAACAAGAAAAATTTGGCAATGTATGAACTGATACAGTTAAATCAAAAGCCGACTTGAGAGCTTTCTAAAGACTACAACACATTATTGTACTAACTTTGTTAATTTATTAATTGTAGATGTTTTTGTTATCCATAACTAAAAGCAACATAAAAATGGAACGTATCTGTCACCATTACTGATATGTATAATAATGATGTGTCACCGGTCTTAGAAAGTCTCATCTAAAAAGCAAATTCCACAAAAGAAACTACACCCTTTCCTGTCACCAGCAGTGAATGCAGGAAGCAACTCTTTTTATCCCTCTTCCTGAACTATGTTGGAACATAAAAAAAAAAAACTATGGTGAAACCTTTAATTTTTTACTTTCTGAATAAAAGCTAATGACCCCGTTTTCAAAGCTACTTCAGCAAGCCTTTCATGTACAGTTACACATCAGTTCAATATATAAACATCGTTATATGTGGTGTGTTACAATATGATATGAACATGTAATCATTTGAAATTGTTTCATTTAAAAGCATGTGGCCCTAAGGTACCAGAGAACTGAGTCACCTTATTTTTTGCTCCCTTTCAAAATAATCAACAAGCCAGCTTTCCCGTTATACATAATAGGTTAGTAAGTACAATTCTGACTAATAGGAAGCTGTGAAAAATAACATGTCAGTAAAGCCTAGCACCTGCTTTGCAGAATAGAAAAACTGTTTCTGAAAAGAAATGAAGTCCTTACTTCAGGCTGGCCACTTTTGCAGGTATAGCTATGTAAAACATTAAAAATAAGTGCCTATACTGTTTCAAATCCAGTAATAAACTGCTTGACCCTTCTCTGCACATGCTCAGTTGCTCTTCATTTTATGGCACGTTTAGGCACTGACAAATTTGTGGAGGCCGATCTGCTGACAGCCTTAAAAGTTGAATTAAACCCTCTTATCCTTTACAGCAGGCATGTCCAAAGTCCGGACAGTGGGCAATCGCGGCCCGCATTCCAGTGTTGAATGGCCCGCCTGGTTATCTGGACATGTATATATTTTGTGGCCCCCAACGATCTCCCATCGCCGGAGCCACAAAAGATATATATGCTGGCTGCCTTGGAGGGGCTTTCTGTTCTTCTGTCTGTAACTCCACACAGTAATGCAAGGCTTTCTCCCTGGTGTGGAGTGTCGTGCTCGCCCCGTCCCTTGGACAACAGGAGAGTCAGGATGCCCACTAACACACAGCTCCTTTCTCTATCTGCAATGTAGAGAGCGTCCTGACTCTCCTGTTGTCCAAGGGAGGGGGCTAGCACGACACTCCACACCAGGGAGAAAGCCTTGCATTACTGTGTGGAGTTACAGACAGAAGAACAGGAAGTGAGGATTTCTCAGAGGAAATAAGGACATTTAAAAGCAAAATTGAAGGATGAGGTAAGTGAAGGACTACACTAAGGTAAAGGAAGCTGTTTAGGATTTTTTTTTTTTTACCTTTACAACCCCTTTAAAACATTCTTTACAACAGTGGTTCTCAACCCTGTCCTTTATAAGCTTTATAAGACACAGTCTTCAACTCCACCACCAATTCTAGTGACTTGAAGTATATATAAATTTAAAAAAAAAAATTGGGTATTGTAGAGCAGTAGTTCTCAACCCTGTCCTCAAGTACCCCCAACAGGCCATGTTCTTTAGGTTTTCCTTTATCTTGCACAGGTGCTTTAACCTCCTGGGCGGTGTTCCCGAGTCTGACTCGGGGTGAGATTTTTGGGCTAGGATCGGTAACCCCGAGTCAGACTCGGGCTCGCCTCGCTGGATGTACAGGGAGTTTTACTTACCTTGTCCCTGGATCCAGCGATGCCACCGCGCTGTGTGAGCGAGCAGGACCTCGCTCGATTCACACAGTGCCTCCGTGTGACGCCGATCTCCGTTCCCTGCGACGTTACGACGCACGGGGACGGAGAACGGCGCCAAATTCAAAAAAGTAAACAAACACTATACATACAGTATACTGTAATCTTATAGATTACAGTACTGTATGTAAAAAAAACACACCCCCCTTGTCCCTAGTGGTCTGTCCTGTGTCATGCATGTCATTTTATATAATAAAAACGTTTCTTTCTCCCTGCAAACTGTAGATTGTCCATAGCAACCAAAAGTGTCCCTTTATGTCAAAAATAGTTTTAGATCAGCTAAAAAACAGCGATAATAAATTATAATCACTTGCAGAATTGTGCGATAGCGATTTGTGGGGAAATTCGTCATAAAAAAATAAAAATAATGACAGCAACAATTCTGCAACTGAGCAAATTTCAGTGATTTTGATTTGATTACATTATTGAATAATTTTTATTATAATTATATTATTATTTGTTATAATTATTTATAATTATTTATTATATTATAATTTATAATTTTGTTTTTAAAAAAATGTCATACCCGGGATGCCTATTAGAAGCTTGTTTGGTCAGATTTAAGTGAGTTATTTCTAAAAATGACAGACCTACAATATAAAACGCCAAATTTCCTTGCAAATAATGGTACCGCTTTCAGCATGTTTTTTCTGAAAGAATCATACCGCCAGGGAGGTTAAATCAGAGTCAATGGCTTAGTGTTTTGAACAGCTATTTTATCTAAAGCCTCGTACACATGACCGAGGAACTCGACGGGCGAAACACATAGTTTTCCTCGTCGAGTTCCTTGTCAGGCTGTCGAGGAACTCGACAAGGCAAGTTTCTCCATTCCCGTCGAGGAAATAGAGAACGTGCTCTCTTTTTGGCTCATCGAGTTTCTCGACAGTTTCCTCGACGAAAATGTACACACGACCGGTTTCCTCGGCAAAAAAATATCTCCCAGCAAGTTTCTTGCTGGTTTTTGCCGAGAAACTCGGCCGTGTGTACAAGGCTTAAGAGAAATTCCCAAAACATGGCCTGTTGGGGGTACTTGAGGACAGGGTTGAGAACTACTGCTCTACAATACCCCATTTTTTTTAAAAATCTTTATATACTTCAAGTCGCTAGAATTTGTAGTGGAGTTGAAGACTGGGTCCTATAAAGCCGATTAAGAAAAAGTTCTTGAGAAAGTATTTCATTTTTCATAATCCACATTTAGCGATTCTAATAAAACTACATAGAGTCAATGGTTCTTTTATCTCAACATTTAAGCTTAATACATAAATATTTATCCATGAGTTGTTGTCTGATGGAGCCGAGGAAGCGGGTGTTTTTTTTATATAAAAAAATCTATTCCAAAATAAATGATTTTCTTTTTGTAATCCTTTATCTCCTATTGTGTGTAGAAGAACAGCGCTTTGTGTAGAAGGAGGACTAGGCAAAGCTGGTGTGTGTGTGTCTGAGCAGTGGCACCAGACCTGAACCTAATCCTGCAGGAATGGAATCCAGATATCGTGACACAAAGATTTCCTTCTTTGCCGGGACAATCTTCAAAAGAATTCAAACAATTGGAGAAAGAGGCTTACAAATGCTTTGCAAATTCATTTTCAATTAACTATAAGGCACGTGTCATTGTTCGCTTTATAAATAACTGATTTTCTGAGAGTGCATATGAAATATTTTCTATGCATTACACTAAAATGCAAGGTATGGCAGCCATGGTTATCTCCTATTACTTGATTGGTTGATTCTTTTTTTTTTTTCCAAATCTCTTTATTGATTTTTTCATTTTTTTCCCCATACAAAAAAAGTAAACATACACATATACACTACATTTACATTATAAATTTGACACATATCTACTCTCTTCTGGAGCCTCCTTAAAATTCCATTTCACATTCATTTCATCTAACTTTTACACTCCCTCCCTTCCTTTATTCCATGGTGTGGTTATCCTCCCATTAGGCCTTGTACACACGACCGTTTTCCTTGACAGAATCCATCAAGAAACTTGGTGGCAGAGCTTTTTTGCTGAGGAAAACGGTCGTGTGCATGCTTTTCATCAAGAAAACTGTCAAGGAACTCGACGAGGAAAAAAGAGAAGAAGTTCTATTTTTCCTCGACGGGAGTCTCAATTTCCTCGTCGTGTTCCTCGTTGGGCAGGTTTTTGAAGAGAAACACGATCGTGTGTATAATTAGAAATGCTTAGAAACCCGCGCATGCTCAGAATAAAGTATGAGATGGGAGCGCACCTTCGGTAAAAGTAGCGTTTGTAATGGAGATAGCACATTTGTCACGCTGTAACAGACTGAAAAGTGCAAATCGTCTCCTACCAAACTTTTACTTAACACCCAGTAACATGAGATTAGCAAAAGCAGCCCCAAGGGTTGTGCTAATGGAATCGAACTTCCCCTGCCGTCGAATGTGTTGTACGTCACCGCATTTGAGAACGAGGAGATTTGGTCTTGACTGTGTGTACACAAAGAAAGCCTGTCGAGTTTCTCGACAAGCCTAACAAGGAACTCGTCGAGCAAAACGATGTGTCTTTTCCGACGAGTTCCTCGGTTGTGTGTACGAGGCCTGAGACCTTATTTTAACCTGAAGCTGTCATAGGATTTTCTATCCAGCTTTCCCATACTCTCTTATATTTCTCCCAATGACCTCTATTACAGTATGTTTCCCTATACAATGGCAGATTCGTATTTACTAAATTTTTCCATTGTACTATCGAGGGGGCTTCTGCCTTTTTCCAGTTTAGAACTATCACCTTTCTAGCATAAAATAATAATAAACCCAGTTGTGTTCTCCTTCCCACAGACATGTTATCTTTTTTTACCAATCCTAAGAGGCAGATTTCTGCCTCCTGTTCCAGAACTATTGATGTTATATAGCAATCACTCTCAGGACCTCTCTCCAAAATGCTCCTATCTTCGGGCATGACCAAAATATGTGCTTAGAATTACCTGGCATATCTGCACATCTCCAACAGTTTTGAGGGTTTAATTGGGAGAACTTATGTAACTTATATGGTGTATAATAACTTCTATGTATTATTTTAAATTGTATTAATTTATCTCGCAGTGATACCAAGATCTGAAATGGAAACCTCCATACTTCCTCCCAATCCTCCTCCACATGGAATGTCTCTTCTCCAATTTTTGCTTACTTTACTTATATCTGGAGATACCTGTAGTCTTTATTAAATATGCATATATGGTTGAAATGGACTTTTTTCACCTTTTTACCATTTGTTCCAAACCCAATTCTATTAATTGTGGGGTTGCTCCCGGGAATTGGGATGACAAAGCATGGATAAGTCTAATAACATAATTCTCTGGAAGCTTCCATAACTGCCTCATTTCTGCATATGTATAGAATTTCTCCCCCTGTAGTACTTGTGATATCCTTTTTACTCCATACTTAGTCCATGCTCCTGGATCCTGAATGGAATCCAAATGTGGTAACTCAGGATTTCTCCACAATGGGGTATTTGGGGATAACTTTGTATTGGAGTATCCTTCTTTTCTTATAACAGCTTTACGTATCTTAACCGTTGTTATCATTGAAGGGGTTAGAGCTCGTCTCGTTTGGTTGATTCTTAGTATTTTTGTGTTTCCAATTTTCCATCCTAGATACAAGAGCTATTTAATATCAGTGATATGCATTTGTTCGTTGTATGGCAATGTCATCATTTGTTCTTATTTGTACCACATGTTGTTCAATAAAGCAATCCTGGTTTAAAAAAGTGGTCCACAAATGTGGCTGCCCCCATCCCTGTTGCATAAGAGAACATTTAAAAAAAAAGCTTGATGTCACTGATGTCACAGGGCCTCACAGAGTGATCTTGGGAAAGCTGAAGATCTTGTGAAAGGCTGCTACTGCTATGTACAGGAAGGTATTCTCATGGAATTTGGGCTCCTCAGCTCTCCCAGGATCCAAAAAAAAAGGCTCAATGACATCACCTTGCCTAGGTAAGCCTGCCAGAAGCAAGGGAGTAAATTAAAGTATTTTAATTATATAATTTTCTCCCAAAATATTTTTTTTAAATATAATACAGAATTTTGACAACAGAGGGCTGGGGGCAGCCACATTGGTGGACCTTGAATTTCAGTGCAAGGACCACTTTAAGGTAGATCTAGATCCATCACTAAAATGTCACTAAGGATTTACCATGTTAATATAATTTTAAACATTTTAAATCTTTTTAATTATCCACTTTTAATAAGAATTAGGCCTCGTACACACGACCGAGGAACTCGTCAGAAAAGACACATCGTTTCCCTCGACGAGTTCCTTGTTAGGCTTGTCGAGAAACTTGACAAGCTTTCTTTGCGTACACACTGTCAAGACCAAATCTCGTCGTTCTCAAACACGGTGACATACAACACATACAACTGCAGGGGAAGTTCGATTCCACTGGCACAACCCTTGGGGCTGCTTTTGCTAATCTCATGTTACTGCAGTGTTTCTCAATTCCAGTCCTCAGGCCCCCCCAACAGGTCAGGTTTTCAGGATTTCCATTATTTTGCACAGGTGATTTGATCAGTTTCACTGCCTTAGTAATCACCACAGCCTTTTCATCTGAGGGAAATCCTGAAAACCCGACCTGTTGGGGGGGCCTGAGGACTGGAATTGAGAAACACTGTGTTACTGCGTGTTAAGTAAAAGTTTGGTAGGAGACGATTTGCACTTTTCAGTCTGTTACAGCGTGACAAATGTGTTATCTCCATTACAAACGCTACTTTTACCGAAGGTGCGCTCCCGTCTCATACTTTATTCTGAGCATGCGTGGGTTTCTTAGCATACACACGATTGTGTTTCACAACAAGGAAATTGAGACTCCCGTCGAGGAAAAAGAGAACTTGTTCTCTTTTTTCCTCGTCGAGTTCCTCTACAGTTTTCTCAATGAAAAGCATACACATGACCGTTTTCCTCTGCAAAAAAGCTCTGCCACCAAGTTTCTTGATGGATTCTGTCGAGGAAAACGGTCGTGTGTACGAGGCCTTATACCTGGGAATTTTGCAATGTAGCTCCTTGTTGAGGCATCTCCTGTTATCGGGGGACAACTGTCTCCCAATTGTGCTCCTGCTTTGCCACCCTGTCACTAGCACCCTGTATTGGGACTAATAGCCACCAAGCAGACACAAATTGTGCAGACATAGTCCACTGTTGTCACTATCAGGAAACTAGTCTGAAATGATGTGCAGCAAAGGTAAAACCCCCTTAACACTGGGGCGTTTTTCATGTGCCTGTAAAGCGCCTGAAAGAAGCTGCATCTGCAATCCCAATGTAAAAGCCAGAGTGCTTTCACACTGAGGCGCTGCGCTGGCAGGGTGTCAAAAAAAGTCCTGCAAGCAGCTTCTTTGCCGCTCCTAAAAAAAGCTCCCTCAATGGGAGGGGGGCTTTAACGCCAAAGCGCATGAAAAATGCCCCAGTGTGAAAGGGGTCTTAGCGGTGCTTTACCAGCGTTTTTCCGGGCGCTGGCAGTGTGAAAGGGCTCTGAAAGCACTCAGGCATTCGCATTGGGATTGCAGATAAGGCTTCTTTCAGGTGCTTTACAGGCTTTTTTTTATGCCAAAGCGCCTGAAAAAACACCCAAAAAACTTCCCAGTGTGAAAGGGGCCTTAGAGCCAGTGCATATTGAAAAGGAGTGGACAAAGAGGCCGTAGGAACTCAGCAGTATTTAGATGCAAAAATTATGAAAAAAGGTGAAAACAGTATGTTAAGAAAAAAAATCATGCCAGATGTTTGATACACAGTGCACAGAGCAAACTAAATGCTACCCAGTTCTCTTTCCTTCTTCATGATTCTTTATTCCCTGATTGCTATGGGTGATCTGTATAGAATTGGAGTTCAGGGTTGGGACAAGAGATGGGCAGGAGGTGCAATTGCCCTGGGCACTGTGGTATCATGTGAGGTGGGAGGGTGCCATAAGGAGATTGGGGGGAGGGGATTTATGTTCAAAGGGGGGATTTGGGGGGCGGCAGGGAATAAGTATTGTTCTAGGAGGGAAAATTTGGGGGGGGGGGGTGCTAACAGTGGGGATTTAGGCTAGCCATACTGTTGTAATATTAATAAAAATGTGTAGGTATGTATGGCACAATATATTGTATTACATTACCATATTGACCAGGAATTCAGTCGAACTGTCCAAGCCAGCTGAATTATAACATATCAAAGGGACAGCTGAAGACCCTTTGATGTGTTAATCGTATGCAAGTCTACATAGAAAGTATTTATTGATGGTAATTAGACTTGAGGGGGTATTCATTCAGGGAAACATTTGGTTGACCTGGAAGAACCCCTCCCTCCAGTGTGAGACCAGTATTTGAGACATTCAAGCTGGCATTCAGTCAGTCTTGTCACTGAGTATATTCTCTGTATGAATATGGCACAGGTCTAGGAAAAGATGAGACTTTGAATTACTCTGTTGGATTTGTATCATCTGTGGAATTTGGACTTTATTCTGTATTGGAAATCAAATAAATGCACTCTCTGGAGAGCCTGGGGTATTGCTGCGGGGCATAACTTATAGTCATCATACTAACACCTAAATATCATTTATCTGATCGGACTACACTATACATTTATATCACTACACATACGTGTTAAATTTTCTTGTACAATCTTCCTTTAGATTTACAAAAAACATATAATATGAGGTCAAAACTAAACTTTTTTCAGTTGTATCCAATTAGGCAGGCCCTTGCACTACATAGTTTAAAGCGGAGTTTCACCCAAAAGTGGAACTTCCGCTTTAGGTCCTTGGGGAGGAGGGGGGGAGCAGGTACCAGATTTTGAGAGGTACCCGCTCCCGTTCCAGCCCAACCTTTTTTAAGCCAATTAGAGCCTCCAGCGCTAATTATGTGCTTCACAAAAACAAAAAAACTTGAAGATCTGTATGCATTCGATGCCTCGCATTGAGATTAGGGGGGTGGTGCCCCTGTGCCACTTATAGATGGGGCGCCGCTGATTGAACAGTTGCTGTGGATTATTAATGGTATTAATTTTCTCATATAAAATAAAGCTCAACTTTAGCCCAAACTGTTTTTCCTTTTAGTTTTGGGTAGTGCAGGGAAGGGTTATAACCTCTGTCCGGTTTACAGTATAATGTTGCCAGTGTCCACACTGTGGAGATATTTACTTACTTCCTGTCCAGGTTACTGGAATCAGATAGAACAGAATGAAAGAGGAAATCTCTCCAGCAAGAACATAGCAGTAAAAATCTGACAGATATTTGAACCTTCCTCAATCTTTTAAAAGGTTAAAATAAAGGTTTGTCAGGGCTAGAACATTAAATAAAGTGTGAACAACAATAATAATGTGTTGTGAACTTTGCTATGCCAGATCACCATGACCCCACATTACTCACTGATCTATAAATACAGTGATAACAGGTAGAATCATATACAGGCTACCTGTCAGATGTAGTCTTTATGATTTATAATAATAAAGATTTATGCAATATCTTACAAGTATTGCAGCACAGACATCCCTGACCTGATTTGATCAGTACCAAAGAAGTTGTAAACTGAGATTCTCACAGTCATTTTCTAACACTTTGGGGTTGATCTTTATAAAAGCAAATAGGCTGTTTATTGTGTATGAAAATGTTGCAATAGCTTAGCAAATGTGATGAAAACTCCCTTTGCAAAGAATACCCAACCATATGCAAGGAAATAAAAAATAACATATTTTTGCTTGCATATGATTTAAAGATGGAAGACGGCAGAGCTTCAACTAATTCCCTTGCCAAGTAAACTAATTGCCTTAAGTAAGTCAACCCCTATATCTCTGAAATCATACAAATACACACAAAGATAGCTATGCTTTCTAAATCTAAAGTTAAAACCTCCTCTTTGTTTTGAACAGATTGGGAAAAGTTAAAGACCCTTGCAGTTTGTTTCTTTTTTCTTTTTTTTCCCACAGTGTCCCATCGGTAAGATTTTCTTCCACTTCCTGTCCCAGAGACAAAACAGGAAGTAAGAGGAAATCTGTTCATAGCAAGGAGAAAGTTGGATTTTCTTTTTTCTTTCTGTGTTGACGTCTGTGATCATCAAGCCTAATAGCGAGAGTGTATCTCCCCAGTGGGCACACAAGTATTAATAAAAACCTAACAGAGGTTCTATTCCTCCCCTATTCTATAACAAAAAAAAGTTAATTTTCTTAATCCACTTTGGTACCTGTATGTTGCAGAGGCTTAGGGGAGAATATCCATCAAAACCAGGGACCCAGGATAGAGAGATGCCATTTGATAATTGCTTAGAACAACTGACTTCAACCAGAGGAGATGGAAAATCTAAAAAGACAGTAAAAAGAAAACACTGAATGTGTACAGCGAATACAAAGTGGAACATAATCTGCATTCTTTCTAGGACGGCAGGTTTTATTGATACAGTGAAAAGACAATATACAAATTAAACTTAGGAAGAAATGATCCTGTTTTATCAACCTATAATATCACTTAAAGTGGATGAAAACATTCATACACCCAGTGAAGTGAACAGCCTCAGATGATACACAGAGATTAACCAAATCTCCCTACATAGGCTTTATATGTATATCTGCTGTCTTCACATTTATATACTGTTTAGAAAGTTCAGATCGCGTTAGGATATTTTCTCTTCCTGGTTAACACAGAGTGTGATGTCTGGGCATACAGCCAAGATAGCTAAAATTGCTGATTGGAGGAAAGGCACACACATCATAGGCAGAGACTCTCAGAGCTGTTTTGTAATAGGAGCTGCTCTCTGCTAATCTATTTTAGCAACCTTCTTTGACAAAAGATTCAGGCTGAATTTGTCTAAAAAGTCAAAGAATATGTCAGGAGTTCTCAGGCTGATAACAGAGGAACCGTTCAGAAGAGAGCTATAAGACTTAGCTCATTGAAAAGAGATAACAAAATACTGCAGATATATGTGCCCAGCTAAAATTTCATGAATCGGGTTTACATTGACTTTAAAGAGTAATTAATAGTGCTTAAGGCCTGCTAAAATTACATACAATATCATTGGTTGAGAAGCCGCTTTAGCATGCCTTTAGCGTCCTTTAACCACTTAAGACCCGGACCAAAATGCAGGTAAAGGACCAGGCCCCTTTTTGCGATTCGGCACTGCGTCGCTTTAACTGACGATTGCGTGGTCGTGCGATTTGGCTCCCAAACAAAATTGGCGTCCTTTTTTCCCCACAAATAGAGCTTTCTTTTGGTGGTATTTGATCACCTCTGCGGTTTTTATTTTTTGCGCTATAAACAAAAATAGAGCGACAATTTTGAAAAAATTCAATATTTTTTACTTTTTGCTATAATAACCCCCCAAAAATATATAAAAAAAACTTTTTTTCCCCTCAGTTTAGGCCGATACGTATTCTTCGACCTATTTTTGGTAAAAAAAAATTGCAATAAGCGTTTATCGATTGGTTTGCGCAAAAATTATAGCGTTTACAAAATAGGGGATAGTTTTATTGCATTTTTATAAAAAAAATTTTTTTACTACTAATGGCGGTGATCAGCGTTTTTTTTCGTGACTGCGACATTATGGCGGACACATCGGACAATTTTGACAAATTTTTGGGACTATTGTCATTTTCACAGCAAAAAATGCTATAAAAATGCATTGTTTACTGTGAAAATGACAATTGCAGTTTGGGAGTTAACCACTAGGGGGCGCTGAAGGGGTTAAGTGTGACCTCATATGTGTTTCTAACTGTAGGGGAGCGGGGTTGGACGTGTGACGTCATTGATCGCCTTTCCCTATATCAGGGAACAGACGATCAATGACAGCGCCACAACGAAGAACAGGGAAGGTGTGTTTACACGCACCTCTCCCCGTTCTTCAGCTCCGGGGACCGATTGCAGGACTCCGGCGGCGATCGGGTCCCGCGGCCACGGAGCTTCGGACCAGGTCGCGGGCGCGCGCCCGCGACCCACGGCTGGGCATTTAACAATCACGTACAGGTACGTGATTGTGCCCAGCCGTGCCATTCTGCCGACGTATATCGCAGTTAGGCGGTCCTTAAGTGGTTAAGGTGTCTTAAAGTGTTACTCAGTGGTACTCAGGCCTCGTACACACGACTGAGTTTCTCGGCAAAAACCAGCAAGAAACTTGCTGGGAGATATTTTTTTGCCGAGGAAACCGGTCGTGTGTACATTTTCATTGAGGAAACTGTCGAGAAACTCGACGAGCCAAAAAGAAAGCAAGTTCTCTATTTCCTCGACGGGAATGGAGAAACTTGCCTTGTCGAGTTCCTTGACAGCCTATCAAGGAACTCGACGAGGAAAACGATGTGTTTCGCCCGTTGAGTTTCTCGGTCTTGTGTACGAGGCTTGACTGTGGAACCTAAGGAGTCAATGCTCCACATTGTGTAAAAGGGCTGTTTGATCCTGTGTTCTCTGATCCTCCCCTTCTTTTACTGTCCCCAATCCATCTGCTGATAGAACAGAGCACTAGGAGGCACTCTGAACATGCTCTCAGTTTGGTGTGTATTGTTAGAGAGTCTTTTTTTTGGGGGGGGGGGGTGCATGTGATCAGCACAGGGCCAATCAGCACTGTCCAAACAGAAAGTTAGAGGTCATGCAGCCTCATAGGACAATCAGAGGAGATTGAAAAGTCCGTCTACAACAGTGGTCTCAAAGTACCGGCCCGTGGGCCATTTGCGGCCCACGGACCAGCTATAAATGGCACGCAGGCAGGGTGGAAGTGGGGGGAGCAAAAAAAAATAATTTTTTTTTTTTTGAGCTGGTGCCATCTGGTGGTGAGCCGTTGGTATTACAAGTTATTACCACCGGATGTGAGCTGGCGCCATCTGGTGGTGGCCGTTGGTATTACAAGTTAAGCATTACAAGTTAAACAGCAATTCTAATGTCATTTTACACTATTTTCACTGCCATCTTCTTCCCTCTAATTAGAACCCCCAAACATTATATATATTTTTTATCCTAACACCCTAGAGAATAAAATAGTGATCGTTGCAATACTTTCTGTTACGTCGTATTTGCGCAGCGGTCTTACAAGCGCACTTTTTTGGGAAAAAATTACACTTTTTTTAATTAAAAAATAAGACAACAGTAAAGTTATCCCCATTTTTTTTAATATTATGAAAGATAATGTTACGCTGAGTAAATTCATACCCAACATGTCACGCTTCCAAATTGTGTCCGCTCGTGGAATGCCGACAAACTTTTTTACCCTTTAAAATCTTCATAGGCGACGTTTAAAAAAATCTACAGGTTGCATGTTTTAAGTTACAGAGGAGCTAGAATTATTGCTCTCACTCTACCAATCGCGGCGATACCTCACATGTGTGGTTTGAACACCGTTTACATATGCGGGCGCTGCTCACGTATGTGTTCGCTTCTGCGCGCAAGCTCGTCGGGACAGGGTGCGTTTTCTGGCTCCTAACTTTTTTAGCTGGCTCCTAGATTCCAAGCAAATTTGTCAAACCCTGACTTACACCAGTGCTGGTGGTAATAATGCGCTCGCTGACACCAGTGCTGGGGGTTAATAATGCGTTCGCTGACACCAGTACTGTTGTTTTTGAAGTTTGAAAGTTTGCATGCAGCCCCCCATGGCATATGAAAACTTGTCTTGTGGCCCTCAGGTAATTAGAGTTTGAGACCCCTGGTCTACAAGCTTTAACCAGTGCACTGATAAAAGTCACAAGACTGCTACATACTGCTGATGAGAAAAGGTATTTAGCAGTTTATATTTACTAAAATAATAGCATTTCCATGTTCTGTGTACTGTGGGAGACCAGATATAGTAAATGCAGGGTCCTGGGTTTAGTAACACTTTACATGCCACTGTGGTTGATGATTCAGGGTCAATGTCTATTTTGTCTTCCACAACATCACATCAATGCCAACATCTATTTATGAAATTGTTTTGGAAAGTTAAGAGGAACCTAAACCTTCTGTGACCTCTTGATCTAATCTTTGGTTGCACAACATTTTTCTATAAAACATTTCATTGTTTTATTAAAGTAAAAATGACATTTCGACTGCAGGTGCAATCTTGTGGGCTAAGTCACGTATTGTCCTCCAATATCCAGTGCAAGTTTCACAGAAAGGGCAATGCGTTCCCACACTCATTTCACTGCCCCCATTCTCCTACCTGCTTCTATAGGAATTATGGGCCAGATTCACAGCTGAGATACTCCGTCGTATCTCTCAGAGTATCTATGCGACTGATTCATAGAGCCAGTTACGCATAGATATCCCTAAGATCCGACAGGTGTAATTGTTTTACACTGTCGGATCTTAGGATGCAATACCGTGGCCGCCGCTGGGGGGAGTTCGCGTCGTAAACCAGCGTTGGGTATGCAAATTAGGAGTTACGGCGATTCCCGACGGATTTTCGCGTTCGCTACGTCGCCGCTAGTCTAGTTTCCCGTCGCAAAGTTAGTCGTTTTTTTTTGGTGCCCTAACTTTAGTCAGCAATCGTATTGCTGTCTAAAGTATGGCCGTCGTTCCCGCGTCAAAATTAAAAATTTAACGTCGTTTGCGTAACACGTCCGGGAATACGGAAGTACGCTACGCGCGTCGCCGTTCCAAAAAATGACGTCACGGCGCGCAAAGCACGACGGGAATTGCGAAACTGAGCATGCGCAGTAGGTCCGGCGCGGAAGCGCGCCTAATTTAAATGGCACACGCCCATTTGAATTGGCCCGCCTTGCGCCGGAGGCCGCCGGCGTAGTTTTCATCGCAAGTGGTTTGTGAATCAGGCACTTGCGATGAAAACTTGCGGCGGTGTAACGTATCTACGATACATTACGCCGCCGCACTTCTACCTGAATCTGGCCCCAAGTTACCCCGGCATTTCAAATTTCTGATAGGTGTCTGTTGTACAGTGTACTTGTGTTGAAAAGCATCCCGTTCTCTTTGTATAGCTTCCTTTGTATGGAATTCCTGGTGATTGTGTCAGTCCCCCTGCTTTCCTGTTCCAAAGTTTTCTGCTTGTGCTAGGAAAACAGCCTGTCTGTGCTCCAAGGATCAGATTTCTGCCCCCCCCCCCCCCACCCACCACCTGCACAGTCATTCACTGGGAAGATTGCTGTACAGCTGTTTCTCCATCCCTACCTCTATAACTATACAGTTGAACCTCGGATTACGAGCATACTCCGTTACAGGAGTATGCTCGTAATCCAAAGTACTCGCATATCAAAGCGAGTTTTTCCATTGAAGTCAATGGAAACGAAAATAATTTGGTGCAATACCGAATGCGGCCAGAGGTGAGGGGTGCCAGAGAGCGCCGAAAACGGCCGAAAACGGCCGAAAAGGCCCAAGGACACTTCAGCTTGTTTCCTGCGCCCCCATACCTTAGGCCAAATGAGGTACTGCAGGCCAATGTTTGGCTTTTCTCGGCCCCTGCGCCCCCGTACCTCAGGCCAAATGAGGTACTGCAGGCCTATTTTCATCTCTGCTCGGCTTCTGCGCCCCCGTACCTCAGGCCAAATGAGGTAATGCAGGCCTATCTAGCTTGAATTCTGCTCGTCTTGCGAGGCAACAATCGCAAACAGAAAAAACAAAAACAAAAAAAAAGTTGCTCGCAAATCAAAACGCTCTCAAACCAAGTTACTCTTAACCCGAGGTTCCACTGTATATAGATATATATATATATATATAGATGTATATATAGTAGAGCTGTGCAAATTAACTTTTAATTAATCGATTAATCTTTAATTTTTTTGATCGATCAAAATCTTTGGAGATCCAGTAACGTCAGGAACACCGGCGGGGCTTGCCCTGTCCATCTGAAGGGCTCCTTTGCTGTGCCTTCATATCTGCATGCCGGCGGGACCTTACTATCTGCCACACGCAAGGGCTGTTACACTTCCCTCTATCACTTCCCTCTATCAACCAGGGATTCTACAACCATCCACTGGGAGTTGTGATAGTTCCCTTCATGGGACATCTACATGCCGACGGACTGATGTTAACCTCTCCTCATCTGGATTCAGCAGTGGTATCGTTGTACACATTTTTATACCAGTATCATACTTAGCTACATGTTTTTATGACTACAGTTTGGTATTACTCGCACCATTTTTATAGTTTATGTAGCTACATCGATTTTATCTCCAGTGCAATATTTATTTTGTTACCTACTTGAAGACTATAAAAGTTTTAATGCTATTCCTATTGAACATTGCCTTTGTGTGTTTTTTGTATCCTGCTATACATTTCCCAGTGGTTGGTAGCTGCACTGGGAATCCGTCTGCAAGGAGATCAGCTAAAAGTAGCTGGATCTGTATGTGCGTTATAATTAATCGAAATTAGTCGATTAATCGATTTAAATAAAACGATTAATCGAACAGAAAATTTTTGATCAGTAACAGCCCTAATATATAGATGTATATATAGATATATATATCTATATATATTGCCAAAAGTATTGGGACACCTGCCTTTACACGCACATGGACTTAAATGGCCACCCAGTCTTAGTCCGTAGGGTTCAATATTGAGTTGGCCCACCCTTTGCAGCTATAACAGCTTCAACTCTTCTGGGAAGGCTGCCACAAGGTTTAGGAGTGTGTCTATGGGAATGTTTGACCATTCTTCCAGAATCGTCTTTGTGAAGTCTGATGTTGGATGAAAAGGCCTGGCTTGCAGTCTCCACTCTAATTAATCCCAAAGGTGTTCTATCGGGTTGAGGTCAGAACTCTGTGAAGTCAAGTTCTTTCATCCCCAAACCCCCAAGCCCTAAACCTGAGCTGAGGATTTAACATGTTTGTCTAAAAAACATTTAGGGCCAGATTCACAAAGAATTGCCCTGGTGCAGCGTATCAGAGATACGCTACGCCGCCGTATCTTACCTGGCAGAATTTCGAATCCAGGAAGATTTTGCGCCGTAAGTTACGGCGGCATAGTGTATTTCTCGGTGCGTATTTCAAATTGGGCGGGTAGGGGGCATGATTCATTTTTTTTTTTTTTTCCAAAGTCTTTTATTCATTTTTTTTATACAAAACAGTACAATTAATACAACATAAAATCCATATACAGACTAACATATATGGTCTCCAAATGTACCCTTTCCAATGAAAATTGAAAATATATTAAAGGCTCTATCTTCTTCTACCGATATTATGTACTACTCCTGGATTTCTCCATCCTTCCGCCCCAGTGCCTATCCCTCCATTTCCACTCTTCAAGGGAGATACCCAGGGATAGGACCCCACTACCTATACCTACAGTAAGTGGAGGGGGGGAGGACGTGTATATAAAAAAAATAAAAGAGAGAGATATGAGAGCGAGAGAAAGAGAGGGTAGGAGGGAGATATGGAAAAAAAGAGAGAAGAAAGAAAAAAAAAAAAAAAAAAGGCACCACGGCCTACTAGAATATAGTGAAAAGTATCGGGGTAATTCCCCTTATTGTGTATTTACATAAGTGTACAAAACCACAAAGAAGTTGAATAAAAAAAAAAAAAAAAAACACACTGAATCCAACTAGGATATAGTGAAAGGTATAGGGGTTAACCCCCTTATTGTATATTTACATGAGTGTATAAAAAAAAAAGAGAGAAGAAGAATAACTTTAAGTCTCTCTAAAATACAGTGAAAAATATAGGGGTTAATTCCCCTAATTGTGTATTTACTTAAGTATAATAACAAAAAAGAAAGACACTACATCCTACTAGAATGTAGTGTGTATTGTGTGTTTACATAAGTGTACAACACCAGACAGGAGTTGTAATAAAAAAAAAAAAAAAGAAAAAAAAAAGAGGGACACTAAGTCCTACTAGAATATAGTGAAAGGTATCGGGGTAATTCCCCTTATTGTGTATTTACATAAGTGTACAAAACCACAAAGAAGTTGAAAAAAAGAGAAAAAAAAAAAAAATATATAAAAAGAAGAGAGACACTACGTCCCTCTAAAATATCGTGACAAATCTAGGGGCTAATTCCCCTTATTGTGTATTTACTTAAATATACAAAAAACTAGAAAGAGTTGTTAAAAGAAGAAGGAAAGAAAAAAAAAACAGAAGAAAAAACGCAAAAAAGAGAGGAAGGACTCTTAGTCCGTCTAGAATATAGTGAAGGGTGTAGGGGTTGATTCCCTTATTGTGTATTTACATTAAGTGTCAAAGGTAGGAGGGCAGAGAAAAAAAAAAAAAAAAAAAAAAAAGAAAACAGAAAAGAAAAAAAAATAAAAAAAAAAAAAAAAAGAGACGCGAGGGAAGGAGGGGGCCCCATAATGGTTCCCCCCAACGGTCTCTCTATTCCCCTCCACTCTCTCCCTCCCCACCACCCCCCTCCCTCCCCCTAGCCCTAAAATCCCTCCATCCCTTCCAGGTCCTTTCATATCTTGGCCCAGACTCTACCTGAAAGGACCATAACTCCTCCATCACTTGCATTTTATCAATTTCTTGGAGCCATTCCCCTATCGAGGGTACTCTTTTTTCCCTCCAGTTCCTAGGTATTAGTGCCTTGGCTCCGTTCAGTAGGAACGGGACCAAGGAGCCTCTGTATTTTTTCCTGGACATACTTGTAGTGTGGAACAAACATTCCCATGGGTCATATCTTATCTCATATCCACTGATTTTTTTAATCAGACCTAGTATCTCCCGCCAATATACCTGGATGAGGGGGCATTGCCACCATATGTGGGCATGAGTTCCCTCCATCCCACACTCCCTCCAGCATAAGGGGGACGCCTCACTGTTAATTCTGTGCAGTTTAGTTGGTACATAGTACCATTTAGTAAGTAACTTATAGTTGGTTTCTTTTACTTTTGCATCCATCGTTGTGGCCTGCACATATTCTAGCACCTGCCTCTTCTTCTTATTGGATATAGTTTGATTAAGTTCTATTCCCCAGCTTTCTATCATTTTCAATTTTCCTACCTCTATCTTGGTTGTCAACATCTTGTAGATACTTGATATTCCCCTTTTCCCAGGTTCCTCTTGGGTCATAAGTTTTTCCCATTGATTTAGTTCATTCGTAGTTCGCAGGGGCTTCGACAAAGTGCCGACAAAATGTTGGACTTGTCTGTGTCTCCACCTATCTCCTGGGTACTGTCCGTATTTCTCTTGAAGTTCTCCCACCGGGCGCACTTCATTTCCTTTTATTATATCCTTTAATCTTGGAGTGTCTGAAGTTGCCCACTTCCGGAATAATCCCCCCTCCTTGCCAGGAGGAAAGAAATCCGTACCTGTAAGCGGCAACAGCGGACTATTATAGGGCAATTTATTTTTCTTATAGACCTTATCCCATATTCTAAAAGTTTCTTTTGTTATTACTGGAGTGTCCAGGGGTAGTCCTCTATATTGCCTCGGTACCCATATTATATTTCCCAGCTCTTTCTTACTTAAACTTTCTTCGACTTCTACCCACTTTTTTTTTTTACTTCCCCCCTCCCCCTGCGCCCAATCTGTAATCCTCCTCAGTACTGCCGCCTCATAGTACCTTCTGAAGTCTGGCAGCTGTATTCCTCCTTCCTCTTTAGATCTAATCAGAGTCTCCACTGCTATACGCGGCTTTTTCCCCCTCCATATGAAACCTCCTATTATCCTATCCAGGATTTTAAAATATATTTCTGGGATTTTTATCGGGAGTGTTTGAAAAATATAAAGAATTTTAGGCAAAATCATCATTTTTATAGTATTCACCCTTCCCCACCATGATACTCTATCTATACTATATCCTTTTAAGTCTGATTTTACCTTATTCAGTAGTAGTATATAATTGTCTTCATAGAAACACTTTTCCTTGCAGGACAAGTATATACCTAAATATTTCACCCTCCTTTGCTTCCATTTAAATGGATAGAGCCCCTCCAATTCCCTACGATCCTTTGGACTTAATGATATACTTAGTATCTCCGTTTTGTCTTTATTAATTTTGAGATTCGAGATCTCCCCATACTGTTCATATTCCGCCATTATTTTAGGCAGTGTCTCCCTAGGGTTAGATACAAATAGCATCATGTCATCCGCGAAGGCGGATATCTTGTGCTCTCTTCTCTCTAGTTTTATCCCTTCTATGTCCTGATTCTTCCGTATTGTTTCCAATAAAGGCTCCAATGACAGGACGAATAGGATAGGCGAAAGCGGGCAACCTTGCCGGGTTCCATTACAAAGTGAAAAGCTATCAGAAAGGGTGCCATTCACCCTCACCCTAGCCGAGGGATCCGAATACAGAGCCCCTATCCACCTCAGCATACTTGGACCAAATCCTATATGGGATAAGTTTGCAAGCATAAATTCCCATTCTAGCCTGTCAAACGCCTTTTCGGCGTCTAGAGACAGGAATACTACTGGTTCTTTGTTCTTTTTAGCTTTTTGCAACAGAAATATTACTCTTAAGATGTTTTCTCTCGTTTCTCTCCCGGGTACAAACCCTGCTTGATCGTTATCTATCAGGCCTGTCAAGAGCGGCCTAATTCTCTCGGCAAGAATTTTAGAATAAATTTTTATGTCCACATTTATTAAAGATATCGGCCTATAGCTGGCACACAAGGAGGGGTCCTTATCTTCCTTCCCTATCAAAGTTATGTGAGCGTTCAGAGATTCCTTACGTATTGCCAAGCCCCCCCCTATTGAGTTCATGTACTTCTGAAAAAAAGGCACTAGTATCTCCCCAAACCTTTTATAATATAGTGACGTAAACCCATCGGGGCCGGGACTTTTCCCCATTTTGATACTCCTAATCACTTGACTTATTTCTTCTTTTGTTATTTCTTTCTCTAAGTCACTTATTACTTCCTCTGCTAGGCCTGGGGTCTTCACCTTTTCTAAGTATTGTTTAATTTTTTCCCTTCTATTCTGAATTTCTATTTCCCCTTGCCCCTTGTTGACATTATATAGGTTTTGGTAGTAATCACAAAATGTTTTAGTTATCTCACTAGTGGAGTGTCTCATTTCCCCATTTCTATCTTTTATTTTCAGAATAGAGTTCAGTGTGTTTCTTGGTTTTAGGGTCCTTGCTAGCAGACTCCCTGGTTTATTACCTAGAGCATAGAATTTATTATTCACATTATTAAAGATCCATTTCGTTTCCTGCTCCAGGAGATCCCGGAGCTCTTCTCTCTTGCTAGTTAGGGCCCTTAGAACCTGCTCTGCCTGTATTTTTTTATGCTTCCATTCGAGGACCTGGATTTCTTCTAATAATGTTTGTTTCCGTACCTGTCTAACCTTCCTCCTCTTGACTTTCTCTGCTATCAACCGCCCTCTCTCATATGCCTTGTGTGTTTCCCAGAGCGTGGCTGGATCGATGTTTTCTATATCATTTTCTTTGAAGAATGTACTCATATCTCTACCTAGATCATCGGCTGTCTTGGTGTTATTTATTAGGGACTCGTCTAATCTCCACACTGGACACCCAACCGGGATCTCCCCTACGTCTAAGGATAGTACCACTGGGGCATGATCTGACAGTGTTATAGATTTTATTTCTATCCTTGTCAGTCCTTCAAGCAGCCGATGATCTAGGAGGACATGGTCTATTCTTGAATAAGACCCATGGACCCCTGAGAAATATGTGTAGTCCTTATCTTTTGGATGGAAGATTCTCCAGGCGTCCACCATTTGCATCTGATATAATTTATGTTTAACCATTCTGAGATATTTCCCCTCCGATCTCAATGAGATCGGTTGAGTGTCTAATAGAGGATCAAATACAAAGTTTAGGTCGCCTGCCAGAATCACCATACCTTCTCTAAATCCTTCTAATTTATTTAAAATCTTTCTCAGATAGACGGCTGGCCTTACATTAGGACAATACACATTTACCAATGTGTACCTCCTATTCATAATTGTACCCTTGACAAACAGGTATCTTCCATCGGGATCTACCTCTGTGGCTTCTAGAGAGAACCCTGTGTTTCTATCGAGCCCTATTGCGACTCCCTTTGCCCTTTTATTCGGGGAGTAGCTATGAATCCAAATGGGGAAATCCTTTGAGTTTAATCTAGTTTTTGATGTTATTTTTAGGTGGGTTTCCTGAAGGAACACTATTTTGGCCGAGAGTCTCTTCATCTCCTGTAGTATTTGATACCGCTTACTTGGGCTGTTTAACCCTCGTACATTGTATGTAGCAATCTTTAATGCAGCCATTTCCTATATTTCGCTTTTTTTTCCCCTCCTAAATAGGGAGGACATATCATATCTCCACAGGACATGAGAGACTCCAGGCCCTTTCTCAATATATATATAGACCAAACCATGCATCAAACTCATATCAAAGTAGGAAAACTTAATCCGAGTACCTTGAGACCATATGTATAACATATACCCCCCACCCTCTCCCACCCTACCCCCAACACATTGAACCTCAATGCTAAGACTCACTCGGTCTGTGCCCATCCAGGCCACTTGCCGAGTGGGCCTTACTTTGGGATGTCTATCATGACCCCCCATTACCCAGGCCTCGTCCACTAAATTGGGATGGCTCCTGGTCCAGGGACGGCATATCAGCTCCATATTACCCCCTCCCCAAGTGACAGCCATTTATTCTTTCTCTAGATATTAAACCTACTACGATCCTTTAGCAAGAGGGAGAATGGGTAATGGGCAGGTAGAAGGCAGAGGGCAATCCCCGCGGGTACCTGATAACCAGCCCCCCTTGTTTCCCCGCCTCCCACCCCACCCCCCCGGATACCCATGACCCACAGCATACGTCACCCCTCATACATAAGTTTAATAGTCTATGCCCTATTCCATTCCTGTTCCCTCCATCTTCTCCATGCTGGAGGTCTCTTTTCCCAATTATCTATTTGCATTGGCTGAATATTCAGCTTGTTACAGAACTCCTTTACATCTTCAGGAAAACGAATAACTGCTGAGACCCCCTGATTCTTAACCGACAGGCAGGCTGGGAAGCCCCATCTGTACGGGATATCCTTTGACTGTAGATGACTGGTTAGTGGCTTCAATGCCCTCTTTCGTGCTAATGTCTCTGGTGCAAGATCTGAAAACAGGAGTAGCTTGCCTCCCTTGTATTCCATAGTAGCAGAGTTCCTTGTGCATTGAGATACCAGTTCCTTTTGGTTATATTCTAGGAATCTGACTATGGTGTCCCTTGGCAGGTCTCTCTGTGTGTTATACTGTTTTTGTATTCTGTGGACCCGTTCAAAATGCAATGGAGCTGTCAAGTCTCTTTTTAAGGCTGTATTGAATATCCCTCGCAGCACCTCCCCCAGTTCTATATCTTTAACTTCTTCTGAGAGACCTCTTATGCGCAGATTTTTTCTTCTGCTGCGATTCTCGTGATCTTCTAATTTATAACGAGCATTTCTTATTTCTATCCAATCCATGTCAGCCCTATCTCTTAATTCCATTATTGCATTTCTGTGGTCCTCCAGTTGTTCCTCTATCCCTTCCACTCTCTGTAGCACGCTCTGTATATCTCTTCTTGTTGCTCCCATTTCCCCCTTGATGGTTCCTTCTAGGCGTAGTATCATTTCTGTAATGTCCATCATATCCTGCCTAGTTGGTGGGGCTTGGGAGTCTTCAGGGGAGGTATTAGGATACAGATTGGGCTGTTGTTGACTCTCAGGGGTCTTTAGGACTTTACTCTGGCCCTTTACCACTGGGGATTGATCTTTATTTTTCTCCTTCTTTTTCCCTGAGACCTCCCCCTCAGACTGTCCTTTATTCTTTATAGGTGTCCCAGGTAAACCATTTTCGCTGTCTCCTTTAGGGCTATCCAATGTCCTCTCCAGACCTTCAGACACAAGATATGATCTCATTGTGCTGCGGCTTGATCCCCCCCCCTGCGTGTTTTTTGGGGCCTTCCGTACCATCTCTGCCCTTTTTCCAAGAGCCTGTTTATAGAGATCCTAATGCGCTGTCTAACCTTCACAGGCTGACCAAATGTGTAACAGAGGCTAGTGGGGTGTGTGAGCAGGACTGACAGGATGTGTGTAGCTACTCACCCACCTGGGCCCCCCTTTCCCCTGGCCCCTAATTTTTTTTTTTTTTAGTCCTGCCGTTGGGGCGACAGGGAGCAGCCAGGAAAAAATAGAGGATTCTGTAAAAAAAAAAAGAAAAAAAATATATGTGTCCGTTTTTTCCGGCCTTACTGCCCTGCTTCCTTTATCAGCTGGAGCTGGGGATGAGACCTCTGTATACTTAGAACAATATCTCATGGGAACATTCAAGTTAAATAGGCAAACGGCTCAACAGGCAACCTTCCCCTTGCATCAATCTGTCTCTTCCAGAGCTGCTGCTTATCTCATGCAAATTAGAACTCTTATTTCAGTATAATTTAGACAGTCCTAGGGCCACTTCAGCTCAAACAGACAGACTCTTTCCCATTCCACTTTCCACCTCTTTCCATCCCTCCAGGGGACTTGTGTTCGCCTGAGAATGTGCCTAAAAGGTTCTTTTCATTACGTTTCTATGTGACCTTTAAACAGCATTTTTCCTTTAGCATCAACAAGTAACCGCAAGAAGATGGCAAAATATCAGTTCAGTTCGGTTCAGTGGTGCAAAAGGAACACAAACGCTCCCCTTCAGTGCCGCGGTTGCTTGCCGGGGATTCCCCCCAGCCCTGCGCACAGAGGACGCCGAACGCACTGGACCACCGGCGCACACTGCAGCCAGGCACCCACGCCGTCAGCCTCCCCAGGTGGGTCAGTACAGACCTGGATTAGCGATGTCCTGGGATAGTTTCTGCTTCAATGACCCAGTGTCTCAGTCACTTAGAGAGGAGCATGGAGCTGCTGCTGCTGCCGCCCTAGATCGTTACGGTGCCATGTTGTTCGGGCATGATTCATTTAAATGAAGCGCGTCCCCGCGCCAATTGAAATGCGCATGCTCCGTTTTGAAATTTCCCGTTGTGCTTTGCGCGAAATGACCGACGTAATTTTTTGAACGTAGACGTGAGTTACGTCCTTTCCTATTCACGGACAACTTACGCAAAAAAAAAATAATTGACGCGGGAACGACGGCCATACATTAACATGGCAAGTCTATCTATACTCTTTTCTCTCTTTTTTCTTTTTTAGTTTCAAGTCTATCTATATGCCACGAAATAGCTGCTTTAACTATACGCCGGGAAAAGCCGACTAGCGACGACGTAAGAGAATGCGACGGCCGCGCGTACCTTCGTGGATTGACGGAAAAAGCTAATTAGCATACCCGACGTGGAAAACGACGCAAACTCCACCCAGCTGGCGCCGAAGTATTGCACCTACGATCCGAAGGCGTACGAAGCCGTGCGCCTGTCGGATCTAAACCAGAAGCCGTCGTATCTTGGTTTGAGGATTTAAACTAAAGATACTATGCATCAAATTTGAAAGTACGCCGGTGTATCAGTAGATATGCCGGCGTACTCTCACTGTGAATCTGGCCCCAAGTCGTTTGGTCTTTCTTATTGCTGTATGAAAACATCCAGGTTCATTACCCCTAGGTATTCATTTTACTTAGATCAGGATAAACTTGTTTTCACTGTGTGCACTTCCATCAATGTTATATGATTTCATTTATGTGACTGCTGCATGAAATACATAAACACTAGGCCTTCTTAACTTTCCATTGCACGTTTTACAAGGAAACATCCTATTAATAAATGGCAGGCATCCAGGCCTGCAGGGTAAGCTAAGGGAAAAGACCTGAGATCTAAACAAGACTTGAATTAATAAATCAGCTAAGTGCTTAGAATAAGCCAATTGTCCACTAAAATGGCACGAGCGCTGGCTTTTATCAGGAACTTGTATTAAGTGACATGCAGATTTACTTTGAGGTGACACAGACAAATAAGGACCTGTTACCTGATGAGTGGGAACTTTATAATGGAACTTTAGACAAGTATTAAAAACCAGCTTAAAAAAAAAAACACTGTCTGTATTTGGTGCCGTGCATCTGTACCTGCATGGCTGTCTAAGTGGAGCAGCGCCTGTGTTCTTGCAGCCTCTTCATCCCAATTTACTGTAGCGCCCCCTTTGCTTTCAGAAAGGGCACTACGCTAAAGTTAGTGGGGGAATGAGAGAGATAAGTTGCTCTCATTCTTAATTTTGTTAAATTTGGCTGTTGCCAAATCTGGATTGTTCTGTGGGTCAGTCTGCGTTCCAGGGATGCAGTTCCATCTCTGGGCGGCAGGTGGCGCCAGAGAGGTCCAGGCGGAGCCGCTTCTTCTCAGCAGCCAATTGGAGAAGTTTTCCCTCGCGTCATCCGCTGTGATTGACAGCAGCGCCAGCCAATGGCTGCGCTGCTATCAATCCGTCCAGCCTAGCCAATCAACAGCCAGGCTGGGAACCGAAGAGGATCACGTGAACGCGCGCGGGACTTTCGAGGGGTCAGGTAAGTAAAACGGGGGTTCGGGGGGGGGGGGCAGTACTGTCGGATGTTTTTTCACCTTAATGCATAGGATGCATTAAGGTGAAAAAACATTTACCTTTACAACCCTTTTAACCGAAGTTGTGGTTCACTCCCGTTCACCATAGTTTGTGACAAATACCAACCAAGCTGCTCTCTTTGGTCCTCCCAAGACCTCCTGCTCTTTAGCTCCCTTGTCACCTCTTCCCATGCTCGCCTCCAGGATTTCTCCAGAGCTTCTCCCATCCTTTGGAACTCCCTACCCCAATCTGTCAGACTGTCCCCTAAACTATCAATCTTTAGACGATCCCTGAAAACACTTTTCTTTAAAGAAGCCTATCCTGCTTCTAACTAATATTGTTTTACTTCCTCCATTAACTCCCTCCGCACCTATTACCTTTTGTATCAATTGTCCCTCCCTTTTTAGATTGTAAGCTCTATTGAGCAGGGCCCTCCGATTCCTCTTGTACCAAATTGTAATGTAACTGTAACGTCTGCCTTTATTTTGTTAAGCGCTGCGCAAACTGTTGGCGCTATATAAATCCTGTATAATAATAATAATAATGGTACATCATGCCCACCTGTCTACAGCCCCGGAAGCAAAAAGGGGACCCTGTGAATATTTTGAAGAGACAGTCTGGGACAATATAGGCTAAGGACATTTTCAATAAGTATAGAAAATACCTTTTGAGGTTTTTATAAATTCTGTGTCACTTTCTGTAGACTGAACCTAAAGGATAATTATCTTTGTTTCAAGATACTTTCTGTGAACTTTTACATTTTTTGCCCCCATGAGATGAAGACAGGGGACCAGCCTAGCTAACAACCATGTCCTACCCTCATATATATGGTGGAGCGAGTGTAGCCACCCAGGTGAAGGAACTGTGGTATTCAAAAGATTACCAGGGGAAAAATAAAGGAAAAGAAGCCCAAAAAAAAGCAACAACTTTCTCTAAAGACTGGTAAGCTGCAATATGCTAAATTGCACAGAATGTGTCATTATTAACCACTTCCCGCCAAAGGACGTCATATGACATCCTGGACTTTCAGTGGGGATATCTGAATGATGCCTGCAGCTACAGGCATCATTCAGATATCCATCTCTTCAGCCGACGAATCCCTGCACCATAAGAATGATCATAGCGGTGATTCCGCCGATTGATCGTTCTTATAGGCGGCGGGAGGGGACACCCCCCCTCCCGCCGCCATCCGGTGCTTCTCCGGGCTCTCCTTTGCCATCAGAGACCCGGAGAAACGATCCACCGGCGTCCGATGGAAATCATAGAGTAGACTGGTGACCAGATGATCGTCGGAGGCCCGGGCGCGGAGGAGAGATGTGGGGTCTTATTGACCCTGCATCTCTCCATAAAGAGTACCTGTTACAAACCATTCCTATTACAAGGGATGTTTACATTCCTTGTAATAGGAATAAAAGTGATCAAAAAAAAAAAAAAGACAAAAAAAGTGTAAAAATAAAAGAAATTGAGTAAAATACAAAATAAAATAATAAAAAAAAAATGTAAACGCCCCTATCCCCGGTAGCTCGCATTTAGAAGCGAACACACACGTAAGTCCCGCCCACATATGTAAATGCCGTTCAAACCACACATGTGACAACAATTCTAGCACTAGACCTACTCTGTAACTCTAAATTTGTAACTTGTAAAAAAATAAATAAGCGACGCCTATGGAGATTTTTAAGTACTGACGTTTGGCGCCATTCCATGAGTGTGCGCAATTTTAAAGTGTGACATGTTAGGTATCTATTTACTCGGCGTAACTTCATCTTTCACATTATACAAAAAAATTGGGCTAACTTTACTGTTTTGTTATTTTTTAATACACAAAACCGTTTTTTTCCCCAAAAAAAGGCGTTTGAAAAATTATTGCGCAAATACTGTGCGAGATAAAAAGTTGCAATGGCCGGCATTTTATTCCCTAGGGTGTCTGCTAAAAAAACATATATAGTGTTTGGGGGTTCTGAGTAATTTTCTAACAAAAAAATTATGATTTATGCATGTAGGAGAGAAGTGCCAAAATAGGACCGGTATGGTTGTAGTGGTTAATTTTCATAAGCTTTTGCAACATAATATGATTGATTGCTTATAAATGTTGCTCACCTTTAATGTTGATTTTCACATTATTGGAAGCGGTCAGTCCTTTGTTATTATGTGCTTCACAACTGTATATTGCTGGTTCATCCAAACCTGTTACTAGTGTTGCTCACGAATATTCGCATTGCGAATATTCGGCTCGAATATGGCATATTCGAGAAATCGCGCTATATTTCGAATTTCGCGGTGAATATTCGCAATTCCGAATATTCGCATTTTTTCAATTTGATTTTTAAAACAGATCACATCCTATCGACGTCTAAAAGCATTGCTGGTATGATTAGAGACCCTGGGCCGAGTAGCTAAGCTGAGGCGATCCTTTTATGTTGCCGAATATATAAAAAAAAACATTGCGATTTTTCGCTATTGCGAATGCGAAAATGATTGCGAATTTTCGATAACTGTGGTAGGAGAACTCTGATTGTCTCTGATGCAAAAGGGGGGGGGCTTTGTGTATGTTTCTGTTATGAATATTTGTATGTTTGATATTATTTTTTTTTGTAAGAAGGAAAAAATTGCGCATACCTTAAAAAAAGGGGAGAATACAGCAGCAACTCAAAAATGTTATACAACATAATTTAATACAAGACAGAAAATGGAGTCGCTCTACAAGAATAAAAAATATGTCTAGTGACAAGACATGTGGGCAAATTTTAAAATAAGCAAGCGCAAATAACTTGTGAAATACACAGTGAAACAAATATATAAAGAAATATAGTCCCAATAATAGAAAAATAATCTTTCATAAAAATGTCTTTGATATGTGAAGTGAAAAAAAGTCCAAAGCATGCAGCATGAACGTGTTCAATCTTCAAGGTGTTTGATTGACAAACGGCTGTGACAGATGGATAGAGTAAAGAATCACCACCAATGCAAAACACTTTTTATTTTCTATTGTAAAATATCACGAATATTCTGAGCCAATCAGAGTGCTCCTTCTGCATTTGCCGAATATTCGCAATTATTTTGTATTGTAAAATATCAAGAATATTCTGAGCCAATCAGAGTGCTCCTTCTGCATTTGCCGAATATTCGCAATTATTTTGTATTGTAAAATATCAAGAATATTCTGAACCAATCAGAGTGCTCCTTCCGCATTTGCCGAATATTCGCAATTATTTTGTATTGTAAAATATCACGAATATTCTGAGCCAATCAGAGTGCTCCTACAGCATTTGTCGAAATTGCGCAATAAATATCGCATTCGCATGTTGCGATATTTCGATAAAATATCACGAATATTCTGAGCCAATCAGAGCGCTCCTCCAGCATTTCTCGAAATTGCGCAATAAATATCGCATTCGCATGTTGCGATATTTCGATAAAATATCACGAATATTCTGAGCCAATCAGAGTGCTCCTACCGCAGTTATCAAAAAATCGCAATTATTTTCGCATTCGCAATAGCGAAAAATCGCAATCATTTAATTTCGATAAAATATCACGAATATTCGAATTTAGCGAATATATCTCGAATATTCGAATATATATTCGAGATATATCGCGAAATCGAATATGGCATATTCTGCTCAACACTACCTGTTACAAAACACACACATGTCAAACAAAAATAACTAGTAACATGACTATAACAAACTAGTATTTTATATTAGGTGAACAAAATCATCTAAAATCACACAAAAGAAATGGAACTTAACTTTCCATTATAATAAAATTAAAGAGGAACTGCAGTCTGCTCACATAATTTATTTTAAAAACATCTTTTCCATTCTGAAGCTTTCTTCCAATCACTTTGCATATTATTTTATATATACTGTGATTCTGTACTTGCCAAATATGCTGCCGAAATCTCCCTCCACTGAGGAGAACGAAGATTTGCAGTCCAAGGACCCAGACTATGGAACGCTCTACCAACCACCATCCGATTGGAGGTAAACCACCTGGCCTTCAGGAGAAAGATCAAGACCCATCTCTTCTGAGGGCCCAGGGAATGGATACCAAGCGCCCAGAGGCAATTCAGTTCGCATGTGTTGCGCTATATAAGTTTCTCACTCTCACTCACTCAGTCTGGCTGCATCCATATTAACTGTGGGCAGCTGAAACTGCTGCCTGTTCACTTCCTAGAGTTACACAGACACACACCTCCAGCTTTGCAGCTCTCGTTGCCCCTCTTATGACTCATCCCCTTTTTCAGTGGAACAGGGAAGGGTCAGATTCTCTCTCAAGTTTTTATAGATGGGGAGAAACTCCACACTGTGATCATCATGTGATCATCAGGACAGTAAGGGAAATCTCACAAACACGGGCAAGGACAACACATTTTTAGCTAAGCTGAGTAGCTCAGTATTATCCTATGTGTCCATGCACATTAGGTAGTCTTGAGACATATTTAAAGCTCAGCGTTTAGGTTAAAAAAAACAAAAAAAACGTCTGGATTGCATTTTTGAGAGTTTTTTTTCTGGCTTAAAAAAATGCTAAGCGCGCCTAAACTTCTGTACAAAATCGTGGTTTTTAAATCCAGTGGGAAAGGTGAGGGGTTCCGCGCAACCTAGCACGCGGACATGGTGAAAGTGCTAAGTATAAATAAATAAATAAATAAATATAAATACTGATCAGTGTTAACACAAACACGAGCAAATCAAAGCTCAATCCAATCCAGTGAAGGAGTGTAAATATCCAAACCTTAAAAAAGTAGTTCTATATATACCATGTACATAAAATATAATATGCAGTGAATATATCAAAAATACTAATAATAGATATATACATATAAAAAACAATATATGAATGTATATAATAAAGTCTATAGCCGTGAAAGAGTGTCCATTCATAAGATGAGAAATAAATAAATAAATAAATCAATCTGGTGATCCCGTGCTAGTATTGATTCTTCAAATAAGCATAGGCTGCCAGAAGGGATGTGGCTGATGTGATCACAAGATAATCCAATAAATAGTGTTGGTAGATGGGTGTAATGATCCCTCCCCGAGCTCCCGGGACTCTTACCTCCGCACAGATAATCAAGTGCATCCACTATAGGTATCTCGACCAGACCTCCGTGTATGTGTTCCACTAATCCTCCTTAGATCTCCATGACAGGGTCCTCTTATCCATCCAAACAGTCAGTGTGCCCAGGCGAGGAAACAGGGGAAACACAAAAACAAAGGAGGGGACTCCAATCGTGAAGTAGTAAGCACAGGCTGAGTATTTATTAAAGAAGGAAAAAGCTGCGCTTACATGTGTTTTAAAATTATATACAGCAAGGAACTTTTGAAAACGAGCGGCGTTTCAGGCGCCTGTATACGTCACTCTAGGTGTACGTCCTCCCGTCCAATCCCTACGCGTTACGACACGTGTCACGTGTCTTCATCTGGGGAATCTGATTGGCGGTTATGGTATTGCTTATGTATCCGAGCGACCGGAAGTAATAGCTTGGCCATTTTATCGGAGTCCAAAATATAGCACATAGACTGTCCATTCACCACTATGCATAGCAGAAAGCGTCACTAGATATGACGCTGCGACTTACAATTGCTAAATTGTGGGATCTCGTCTGCTAGTAATGCTACAGTAGTGGATCATATTCATCCCTAAGGGAGGGAGTGGAAAGCGCGTATATATAGAGATGATAAATAAACATTATGAGGTGTGTAGAAATCGCACTGTAAATGTCGGTCCATTGGCGATATTTCATACTATCCTCAGGTTAAAAACAGCAGGAACGTCATCCAGCTGGTCACACCATGATGGCGCTTTGCATTTAAATGTCTATAGTTACACCAATAATACAAATAAGCTTACTGCATAAATGTATATCGGAAAACATACATATGCCATACACTTAAATAATTAAAAATATATATTACATAAAATATGTATATATCGACCGTGAACTAGTAGAGAATACATAACCTTATAGACGTCTCTACATGAAAAAATATATATATATATATATACACAGCCCAGTGTTCTATACATATATAAATAGAATAAATAATTATAAAAAATATATAAAATATATGGTTAAAAGATAATATATAAAATGTAATAAAAGAAGTATATAATATAATATGAGAAGTATATAATATAATATAGGGAGGCCGCACACCTAGTTTGTCGCATGATAGTCAACATCTATGCGTTATATAACATCAATATGAATAATCACAGTAGTAAATATGAATAAAATATAAAAGTAAAAAACTTCAAAATACTGTACAATATATGAAATCAGAAATTGCTTAAGAAGCAGTTGAGGTCAAATTCAACATTCATTCCTCCTGGTACTAATGTTCGCATACGATGAATCCATTTGGATTCTTTTTGGCTGATTGTGCGAATCTTATGGCTCCCTCTCCATGAGGGGTTGTATTTCTCGACCCCCCAAAATTGGAGTTGGGTAGTGTCTCTATTATGGACCTGGTCAAAGTGTCTAGAGACACTATGTTTTGGGTAGCCATTAATAATATTGTCTATATGTTCGCCAATCCGTACCTTGAGGGCCCTTTTTGTCCTCCCTACATATTGGAGGTTACAACTACATTGCAACACATACACAACACCTTCAGTATGACATCCAATAAAGTCCCTAATCACATGATTTTCTCCTGTGTTTGTAGCTAGAAATTCAGTACGTTTTTTCTGGAATCTCTGTGCTTTACGACATGCCTTACAATTCTTGCAAGGGTAAAAGCCTTTTCCCGAGAAAAACGTATATCCTGGTTTCGGTGGTGGTTCAACTACCGTTTTAACAACCAGGTTTCTCAGAGTAGGTGCTCTCTTATAGACTATCCTCGGTTTCTCTGGAAGTATACATCCTAGATCTTTATCTCCTTTTAAGATGTGCCAGTGTTTTCTTATTAATTTGGCTACATCTTTGTACTGAGAGTTATAGTCGAGGATGAGCACCGGTGCGGCTTGTTGTGAAATACTTTTGGGTTTGTTATGTAACATCTCATTCCTATCGAGTTTCCTCACCAACTCTATTTGGTCACTGATCCATGATTCTTCATATCCTTTATCCTTAAATCTAGATCCAATGATGCCCGCTTGTAGTACAAAGTCACTCTCTTTTGTGCAGTTCCTTCTCAATCTGACAAGCTGTCCTCTGGGGATATTAAAAAGCCAGGGTTTAAAATGGCAACTGTCCAGTGAGAGGTAGCTGTTAGTGTCCACGTTTTTAAAGAAATTCTTAGTAATTAACTTATCATTTTCTATGCTGATGTTCAAATCTAGAAAATCTACAGATTTCTCATCGATCTTCCACACCAGGGTGATGTTCTTGTCGTTTCTATTGAGTCCTTCCAGGAAGTTCTCCAGACTCTCCCTACTCCCGTTCCACAGGATAATCAGGTCGTCTATATATCTTTTATAGAGAGATAATTCCACTGGGGTATTCTCATAGATAGCTGATTCTTCCCATAGTGCCATGAAGGCATTTGCCACACTAGGTGCAAATTTAGCACCCATGGCAATGCCAATTGCCTGATTATAATAATTATGGTCATACCAGAAGTAATTAGACTTGAGGCAGAAATCAAGGCATTTGATGAGAAACTTTCTCTGTTTACAGATAAGACTACTAAAATTTCGTAAAAGCCACTTAGTGGCAAAGCAGGCGTCGTGGTGTTGTACAATGGTGTACAAGGATGTAACATCTGCCGTGGCCAGTAGTGTTCTTCCTTCACAGACTGGCACTGTATCCAATAATTGTAGTATATGCTTCGTATCCTTCAAGTAAGCAGGTGTCGCTTGGACGGCAGGTTGGATAAAATGATCAATGTACTGACCCATCCTTGACGTTAAGGAGTCAATCCCATTGACTAAGTGAGTCTGTGGTGGGACATTAACACCTTTGACCGTTACATTAGGGAAAATATTGTACCTAGAAGACTCAGGTGGGAACTTCCCCCAAATGACGGCCTGATTGATAAAGAGTCTATGGATGAGTGGTTTGAATTTTTTAATAATAGAAGTGTTGAAGGCTTAAAGTTTCTATTGAAGCGTAAACAGCGGAAATTACGAATTTTAGATAAACAAATAGAGGAATTAAAATCTAAAATTGAGCCACATAAGGAATCCGAAGACCTCAAGAAATTAACATTAATTTTAAATAAAGACCTCACTGCTAAGGATCTCGAAGTGCAGCAACGGAAAATGAAAAAGTATCAACGCGATGTTGGTGACTATAAGTCCGATCTAGTTTTTAAATGGCAACAAAAGGTCGAGCAAGCACAACCTAATTCGGCCTACTCTACACCAGAAAGGGAGGTCAGAATATTGGAACCAACACCTATGGCCAATAGGGCCGAATCACGACTGGAAGAAAGGCCTAACTACCCTGAAACTAACAGGACATACCCAGAACCACTACAGTATACAAGACCTTACTATGAACAACCCTATACTGGGAATCAGGGACAGCGTACACCAAAGAAAACTGGCAAAAAAGCCTATAAGAAACCATATAAGAAACCATACAATAATGGGCAAAGTGGTCCAAACTATCAGACCAATCAAAGAGAATATAGAGCACCACCACAACAGTATGAATACCATGGAGGATATGATAGAACCCCTGTGCATACACAGAATAGATTCGAACCGATTAGACATTATCAGGAGCCATATCAGGATCAGCGGCAATATCAAGGCTACTATGATTATAATGCACAGAGGTCTTTTTTAGATCGGGAGAGGAGAGATCCCTCCCCCCGACGGCAACCAGAACCTTATCGTTCACCACCGAGAAGAACTCAGGAAGACCGACTCAGTCCCGCACAAAGAGAGGCCATCGAGCGGGAACGCGATTCCAAGCGAAAAAGAGAGTAGTCGGCAGTAATGTGGTCAATCTCAGTGGGAAATCCATTACTGCAGAAGAGCTGGCAGTTCTGGATAAGGGACTTAAACATGCCCCAACTAAAAACCTCAATAAATTTGAAACGTACATCGGAATACAGAAATATGTGAGGAAACTCACTATTAAGAAAGCAATTCTCAATAATCCTTTTACATCGAGTAATGCACCGTCCACTACAAAGATAGGACCACTACATAGCACCTTAAGAAACAATTCTGTATACAACCCACAGGTCTCTAATAATCAATATATTGATGTTTTTAAGAAGCTAGTTTTACAAGACCTGGAGTCTCTGAAACTAAAGAAAAGAAATGATCCGGTACATATAAGGAAAGGTATTAAACTACTCACAGAAAGAAGTGATATTGTTATCCGTCCTGCAGATAAGGGCGGAGCAGTTGTAATACAATCAAAAGAACAGTATCAGAGTGAGTTGAATAGACAATTACAAGATGGTAATACCTATGTGAAACTTTTGGGTAACCCCACATCTAAATATAAAAAAGAATTGAGATTACTTATAGATCTGGGAAAGAAAAAGGAGATTCTAAATAAGAAAGAAGCCACATTTCTATTGCCAGAAATGTGTCGGATACCAGTAATTTACACCATTCCTAAGATACACAAATCCCGTGAAGACCCACCAGGGAGGCCCATAGTCAATGGGATTGACTCCTTAACGTCAAGGATGGGTCAGTACATTGATCATTTTATCCATCCTGCCGTCCAAGCGACACCTGCTTACTTGAAGGATACGAAGCATATACTACAATTATTGGATACAGTGCCAGTCTGTGAAGGAAGAACACTACTGGCCACGGCAGATGTTACATCCTTGTACACCATTGTACAACACCACGACGCCTGCTTTGCCACTAAGTGGCTTTTACGAAATTTTAGTAGTCTTATCTGTAAACAGAGAAAGTTTCTCATCAAATGCCTTGATTTCTGCCTCAAGTCTAATTACTTCTGGTATGACCATAATTATTATAATCAGGCAATTGGCATTGCCATGGGTGCTAAATTTGCACCTAGTGTGGCAAATGCCTTCATGGCACTATGGGAAGAATCAGCTATCTATGAGAATACCCCAGTGGAATTATCTCTCTATAAAAGATATATAGACGACCTGATTATCCTGTGGAACGGGAGTAGGGAGAGTCTGGAGAACTTCCTGGAAGGACTCAATAGAAACGACAAGAACATCACCCTGGTGTGGAAGATCGATGAGAAATCTGTAGATTTTCTAGATTTGAACATCAGCATAGAAAATGATAAGTTAATTACTAAGAATTTCTTTAAAAACGTGGACACTAACAGCTACCTCTCACTGGACTGTTGCCATTTTAAACCCTGGCTTTTTAATATCCCCAGAGGACAGCTTGTCAGATTGAGAAGGAACTGCACAAAAGAGAGTGACTTTGTACTACAAGCGGGCATCATTGGATCTAGATTTAAGGATAAAGGATATGAAGAATCATGGATCAGTGACCAAATAGAGTTGGTGAGGAAACTCGATAGGAATGAGATGTTACATAACAAACCCAAAAGTATTTCACAACAAGCCGCACCGGTGCTCATCCTCGACTATAACTCTCAGTACAAAGATGTAGCCAAATTAATAAGAAAACACTGGCACATCTTAAAAGGAGATAAAGATCTAGGATGTATACTTCCAGAGAAACCGAGGATAGTCTATAAGAGAGCACCTACTCTGAGAAACCTGGTTGTTAAAACGGTAGTTGAACCACCACCGAAACCAGGATATACGTTTTTCTCGGGAAAAGGCTTTTACCCTTGCAAGAATTGTAAGGCATGTCGTAAAGCACAGAGATTCCAGAAAAAACGTACTGAATTTCTAGCTACAAACACAGGAGAAAATCATGTGATTAGGGACTTTATTGGATGTCATACTGAAGGTGTCGTGTATGTGTTGCAATGTAGTTGTAACCTCCAATATGTAGGGAGGACAAAAAGGGCCCTCAAGGTACGGATTGGCGAACATATAGACAATATTATTAATGGCTACCCAAAACATAGTGTCTCTAGACACTTTGACCAGGTCCATAATAGAGACACTACCCAACTCCAATTTTGGGGGGTCGAGAAATACAACCCCTCATGGAGAGGGAGCCATAAGATTCGCACAATCAGCCAAAAAGAATCCAAATGGATTCATCGTATGCGAACATTAGTACCAGGAGGAATGAATGTTGAATTTGACCTCAACTGCTTCTTAAGCAATTTCTGATTTCATATATTGTACAGTATTTTGAAGTTTTTTACTTTTATATTTTATTCATATTTACTACTGTGATTATTCATATTGATGTTATATAACGCATAGATGTTGACTATCATGCGACAAACTAGGTGTGCGGCCTCCCTATATTATATTATATACTTCTCATATTATATTATATACTTCTTTTATTACATTTTATATATTATCTTTTAACCATATATTTTATATATTTTTTATAATTATTTATTCTATTTATATATGTATAGAACACTGGGCTGTGTATATATATATATATCTATTTTTTCATGTAGAGACGTCTATAAGGTTATGTATTCTCTACTAGTTCACGGTCGATATATACATATTTTATGTAATATATATTTTTAATTATTTAAGTGTATGGCATATGTATGTTTTCCGATATACATTTATGCAGTAAGCTTATTTGTATTATTGGTGTAACTATAGACATTTAAATGCAAAGCGCCATCATGGTGTGACCAGCTGGATGACGTTCCTGCTGTTTTTAACCTGAGGATAGTATGAAATATCGCCAATGGACCGACATTTACAGTGCGATTTCTACACACCTCATAATGTTTATTTATCATCTCTATATATACGCGCTTTCCACTCCCTCCCTTAGGGATGAATATGATCCACTACTGTAGCATTACTAGCAGACGAGATCCCACAATTTAGCAATTGTAAGTCGCAGCGTCATATCTAGTGACGCTTTCTGCTATGCATAGTGGTGAATGGACAGTCTATGTGCTATATTTTGGACTCCGATAAAATGGCCAAGCTATTACTTCCGGTCGCTCGGATACATAAGCAATACCATAACCGCCAATCAGATTCCCCAGATGAAGACACGTGACACGTGTCGTAACGCGTAGGGATTGGACGGGAGGACGTACACCTAGAGTGACGTATACAGGCGCCTGAAACGCCGCTCGTTTTCAAAAGTTCCTTGCTGTATATAATTTTAAAACACATGTAAGCGCAGCTTTTTCCTTCTTTAATAAATACTCAGCCTGTGCTTACTACTTCACGATTGGAGTCCCCTCCTTTGTTTTTGTGTTTCCCCTGTTTCCTCGCCTGGGCACACTGACTGTTTGGATGGATAAGAGGACCCTGTCATGGAGATCTAAGGAGGATTAGTGGAACACATACACGGAGGTCTGGTCGAGATACCTATAGTGGATGCACTTGATTATCTGTGCGGAGGTAAGAGTCCCGGGAGCTCGGGGAGGGATCATTACACCCATCTACCAACACTATTTATTGGATTATCTTGTGATCACATCAGCCACATCCCTTCTGGCAGCCTATGCTTATTTGAAGAATCAATACTAGCACGGGATCACCAGATTGATTTATTTATTTATTTATTTCTCATCTTATGAATGGACACTCTTTCACGGCTATAGACTTTATTATATACATTCATATATTGTTTTTTATATGTATATATCTATTATTAGTATTTTTGATATATTCACTGCATATTATATTTTATGTACATGGTATATATAGAACTACTTTTTTAAGGTTTGGATATTTACACTCCTTCACTGGATTGGATTGAGCTTTGATTTGCTCGTGTTTGTGTTAACACTGATCAGTATTTATATTTATTTATTTATTTATTTATACTTAGCACTTTCACCATGTCCGCGTGCTAGGTTGCGCGGAACCCCTCACCTTTCTCATTTATATTTTTGTGTATTGTAAACACTTTAGGTTTTGCAGCAACTTATTGATACACTTTGTTTTTAGGGTTTATTCATTGAGTGTCTATAGTAGCGCATAAGCACTGTCACTTTAAATCCAGTGGGCATGGACCTTTCTAGGAAGGGAGCCTGTTGGGTCCCTTTCCCAGCTCAGCTCTCTGCACAGAATATGTACAGCACAGTGATGATGTCACCAATATATGTATATGATAATATATTTGCAAAGGCATTTGTTGCACACATAGGGCCAGATTCACGTAGATTAGTTACACCGCCGCAAGTTTTCATCGCAAGTGCCTGATTCACAGAGCACTTGCAATGAAAACCTACGCCGGCGACCTCCGGCGTAAGCCCGCGTAATTTAAATGGGCGTGTGCCATTTAAATTAGGTGCGCTCCCGCGCCGGACCTACTGGGCATGCTCCGTTTCGCAATTCCCGTCGTGCTTTGCGCGCAGTGACGTCATTTTTTCGAACGGCGGCGCGCGTAGCGTAATTCCGTATTCCCGGACGGCTTACGCAAACGACGTTCATTTTTAAATTTCGACGCGGGAACGACGGCCATACTTTATACAGCAATACGATTGCTGTGTAAAGTTAAGGCAGGTCAAATAACGACTAACTTTGCGACGGGAAACTAGACTAGCGGCGACGTAGCAAACGCAAAAATCCGTCGTAAATCGCCGTAACTCCTAATTTGCATACCCGACGCAGCGTCCGCGGTACTGCATCCTAAGATCCGACAGTGTAAAACAATTACACCTGTCGGATCTTATGGATATCTATGCGTAACTGATTCTATGAATCAGTCGCATAGATAGAAAGGAGATACGCCGTCGTATCTCTTTTGTGAATCTGGCCCATAGTACTTTTATATATGTTGTGGCTATTAAGGAAAACATTTAAACAGGGCTTTTTTTCAGGGGGAACTTGGGGGAACTCAGTTCCACCACCTCTGGCTCAGACCCTTTGGTGCCTGCTCACCACAATCACTTGTAAACACAGAAGTCTGGTTTATGTGTTTACAAGTGACAGCTCTGCACTCTGTGTGTAACCCCCTGAACTCTGCACTCTGTATGTAATACAATCCTGGTATTTAATGCCCCTTTAAGACCCTTCTACTGTTTGTGAAATATGAATGGGGTCGTGGTTGAGTTCCTGCACCTATTTTCTGAGAAAAAAAGCTCTGCATTTAAATAAAAAAGTTTTTAAGCTTTATCCAACACAATTCAGAAATGAGTAGGGCCAACCATACATGAAGCAAATTTCTTTCCTGCAACGACAGGGCTCCTGCAGGGCCATTGTCTTCTTCCAGCAGGGGGTGGCAGAGAGCAAGGGAAAGCAGTGATTATTAATAGTGGCTATAGCAGCCGCTAGCGATAATCGCAGGTAAAACCCGGCATGCTGGTTGTACCCAAGTTAATCGATATTCAGGCGCCCATACATGGTTCGCATTTTGGCTGGTTCTGGCTGAACCGGACAAGATTTGAGCCGTGTATGTCCTGCCTGATAGACACAAAATCATTCACGTATTATTATTTTTTGCCAACTCAGACCACCACATGGAAATGTTTGCTTGGCATTAATTGAACCATTGTTTATTAATAGAGTAAAACTCCAAAAATATCACAGTTTCTGCTCAATGTGTTTTACTGTTTTGCAGTAAATGCGGAGCGGATTTCTAAGTAGCTTAAAGTCTGAGTTCTCGAAAATCATTTAATACAAACGGATTAGAACATAACATGAAAAACAACATCACATGACAAGGTAAAAGCCACGATTGGATGTTTTTCATGTTTCTAAGAGCAGCTTCAAATTGCCCTGCAGCTAACCCATCGTTTTTGTACGGGTTAGTTGCACTTTCCCATAGACTTTTTCCTGACAGGGCACCAAAACCTTGGTACATATTTGAAGTATATGAGAAAGCACTGTGAATTAGCGGCGCTTTGGCTAAAGGGCAATGAGACAGTTTTTCGGGGGGGAAAAAACGATGTTTCTTCCGACGGAATTCCTCTCACGCCTGCCTTGTATACACACAGTCACACAAAAATCCGGTGAACTTTTGACTGCCAAGAACGCGGTGACGTAAAAGACTACGACGAGCGGACAAAATTAAGTTCTATGCTTCCGAGCATGCGTTGAATTGTTTCCAAGCATGTGTGTGTTTTCTTTCCCGTCGGGAAAGCATACAGCCGAACGGTCTTCCCGCTAGGATTTTTTCCTGATGGGGGAAAAAGGAGATCCTGCTCTCTTTTTTTTTTCCGGCAGTTTTCCTGTGGGAAAAAGTCCGATGGAGCATACACGCGGTCGGGATTCCTGACGAAAAGCTCTCATCGCAGTTTTTCCCTTTCAGGAAAGGTTCTTTTCTTTAAGAAGTATCTCAAACTAAAACTTTTTGGTAGTTTTGAAATGTACAGTAGTTTAGAAGGGTAGAAGTTCTTCACTGATACCTGTCCAGTGGGCAAGCTCTTTGATGCCTTACAAAGAGCTGGTATTCAACACTTTCAGGTGTGTCAGGCCCCGTACACACGTCCGAGGAACTCGACGTGCCAAACACATCGAGTTCCTCGTCGAGTTCAGTGTTGAAGCCGCAGAGGATCTCGGCGGGCCGACTTTCCTCATTGAACAACGAGGAAATAGAGAACATGTTCTCTATTCGGCCCGACGAGTTCCTCGTCGGCTTCCTCGCTGAAAAGTGTACACACCACCGGGTTTCTCGGCAGAATCCAGCTCTGATCGAGTTTCTGGCTGAATTCTGCCGAGAAACTCGGTCGTGTGTACGGGGCCTTAGATATCCCCCATTGCATGTTAAGGTTTCACCCACTAGCTGGGTCCTGTAGTGTCCTGTAGTGATGTAGCAACCATAGGGCAGAATTTCAGTTTGTAACAGGGGATGTGACATCCAATACACCTGAACATTTTGGATATCAGCAGCAGCAATGAAGCCCTAAAAGAGAGCATATTAGCAGGGCTGTCTTAATTAGAGGGCACACCTGGGCACTGCCCAGGGGCCCCAGCTGCATGGGGGGCCCCTACCCTTTTCCCAAAGCAGCTGGTGCTTGAGCTCGGACTGCCCCTCTACATCCCAGATATGCCACCAGCACTCTGACCCCTCTACACTCTAGATATACCCTACCTCCTACCTACTTGATTTCTGTTTACCTGCACTGTCTCCATTGTAGGGGCCCCGGAGCATTAATTTGCCCAGGGGCCCATGATGTTATTAAGATGGCCCTGCATATTAGAGTAGTATTAGTAATCTTCTTCTACAGTGTGATTTTTTTCAACAATGTACTACACCTAAATCAATTACAAAATGTTTGTTAAAAATGCTTTCGAGAAATATGTATTCTTTTTTTTACAGTGATATACTTTTAATGGCGGTATAATGTGAATTAGAGTATATAACAGGGTTTCTCAACCAGGATTCCTCCAGAGGGTTCTGGGGGTTCCTTGAGCAATGAGCAATTTCTGCCTCTCAGATAAGTCCCCACTGACACCATTGATCTTTTAACTCTCTGTAAGGCCTTGTACACACGACCGTACATGTCCGCTGAAACTGGTCCGCGGACCAGTTTCCGCGGCCTTTTTCGACCGTGTGTAGGGCCGACAGGACAGTTTTTCGGCCTAGCGGACAGGTTTCCAGCAGACAAATGTTTCTTAGCATGCTAAGAAACATGTCTGCTGGAAGCCTGTCCGTCGGACATGTCCGATGATTAGTACGATGATGATGATGATTAGTACGACTCATCGGACATTTCCGCTGGGCCGAAATCCCTCGCATGCGTCGAAGTGTTTCGACGCATGCGTGGAAGCATTGAACTTCCTGGGTCGCGTTTTCTGTCCGCGGGGATTTTGGTCTGATGGTGTGTACACACATCAGACCAAAATCTGCTAGCAGACATGTCCGATGAAAACGGTCCGTGGACTGTTTTCATCGGACATGTCTGATCGTGTGTACAAGGCCTCAGGGAGTAATTCCTCCCAAAACCACAAGTGTCAGGAGAATTCTTGCCACTGACCATCACACTAATGTATCATTGTATCATGAGTAATTTTTAGGGTTCCTCTGTCTTCCGGACCGCAGCATGACTATATACGTCGGCATTTTGAAGAGGGATATCTCTGTTATGGCAGCAGCTAGCTGCTATAACCCAGGTATCCATCTCTTCAGTCGGCGGTCCAGTTTACGATAATGGTGGTCTCTGAGGCGGATTTGCAGCGAGATCACCGTTATCGGTGGCGGGAGAGGGCCCCCCCCCCCCTTGTCTTGCAGTGGGGGTGTGGTAAGATTGTGCTGGAATAGTAGCCCAATGCAGTCCCACCACAACTGATGTGAATGGACTGTAAATCTTTTTCATCCTATCTCAAATTATGACCATGTGCAAACTTTAGGGACCTTACAGTAAACAGTTTACTACGGTTACTATAGTTACTATATATAAATATATGAGCACATTGGGCCAGATTCACGTAGAATCGCGGCGGCGTAACGTATCGTAGATACGTTACACTGCCGCAAGTTTTCATCGCAAGTGCCTGATTCACCAAGCATTTGCATGAAAACTTACGCCGGCCCACGTATGTGCCATTTAAATTAGGCGCGCTCCTGTGCCGGACCTACTGCGCATGCTCCGTTTTGAAATTCCCGCCGTGCTTTGCGCGAAGTGACGTCTTTTTTTCGAACGGCGACGTGCGTAGCGTACTTTCGTATTCCCGGACGTCTTACGCAAGAAAAAACAATTTTTACATTTCGATGCGGGAACGACGGCCATACTTTAAACAGCCCATACGTGGGCTGTGTAAAGTTAGGGCAGGTAAAACGACGACTAAAATTGCGACGGGAAACTAGACTAGCGACGACGTACCGAACGCGAAAAACCGTCGTGGAAAAACCTCATTTGCATACCCGACGCTGGAATACAACGCGAACTCCACCCAGCGGCAGCCGCGGTATTGCATCCTAAGATCCAACAGTGTAAAACAATTACACCTGTCGGATCTCAGGGCTATCTATGCGTAACTGATTCTATGAATCAGTCGCATAGATACTCTGAGAGATACGACGGAGTATCTGAGATACTCCGTCGTATCTCTGCTGTGAATCTGGCCCGCTGTGTATATATACAGTATATATACATACACACACAATGTGCTCATACGCTTCTTAAGCGCCTTTTTTGTAGCATAAGTAATTGTAATTTTAGCAGTGATTACTCATAGGAGGGAGCCTCCATCCCCATTATCAATTCTGTTGCCCTTCACTGATCGATTTCTAGATCAGGGATATCCTTCCCATGGATTGGTGGCCAAAACTGTTTAAGAAGACATCAAATTGTGTTTTGTATAGGGGTTAGTCAGCGTGCTCGCCCCCTCCCTTGGGACTACATCCCTGCAGGGAGACTCTGTGAACGTTCACAGCGTCTCCCCCGCAGGAATGTAATCCTAAGGGAGGGGGCGAGGACGCTGACTAACCCCCAGCCAGAACGGCTCGGTTAATGGGGGCAAGCTTACAGGAAGTGAGAAATTCAGACAAAGAAAAAAAACATTTAGAAATCGAAGGAAAAGGTAAGTGAACCAATAATGCACTAGCATAAAGGAACCTATTTAAAAAATAAAAAACAAACCTTTACAACCCTTTAAGTCTGTGTTATATAAGGACCCCCAAATCTTTTCCTATCACTGTTTTTCCCAGAGTAACCTCTACCAATGCGTATTTTGCTTGTGTAACTTTAACATCCAAGTGCATAACTTTACATTTCTTATTATTGCTCCTTATATGCAATAATATATTTCTGCAACACCAAGGTGAGCCCTGTTATAATGAATAAAGTTAATTAGTAGCTGTAGAAGTGCAATTCTATTCATTGTATACCTTCCAAAGTTACACTACACAACTTGTGCCTCTACATCACCGTCTACCCAATTAATCACGACAGACTTCAAGTACCGTTAGTTTATTTAGAGCTTGTCTTAGGCAGAAGTGATTTTAATTAAAGCCATCACTCTCTATGTCGAATAACTCATTAACTGCACAGCAGGGAGCTAGGCAGGTTCATGAGGTTCTGCCATGAGGTCTATACCATAGCATTCAAAGTTATTAGCCAGGCAAAAGTTATTTCATGAATGTGAAACAGAGGGATGTGGTTGAGCTTCTTCTCTGTTCTGGCCCTAAATACTGTATATTACATGTGTGAAGAATTAACAATATTTTATGAATAAGTTGTCATAAGCATTAAAACAAGTAGCTTGCCACACCAAAGACAAGCCAAACCCTACAGCTGCTCGTCTCGAATGTAAAATGTTTATTATGGATAAATAAATAGAAATAATATGACTTTTGGGGGGCATTACATTTGCATTTAAGAAAACTTGTGCTATGCCAATTTATGCCAATAAGAACAGGTCCAATTTTTGGTGGCCCCAAAAGCAGCTCATACTCTTAAAATTTCCTTTACTCTCACACCGCTACATTCGGCCAATGGGACTATACATCCCCTCGTCATCTAGGTGTAGCGCCCCCTTACTTTCAGTATGGGCACTACGCTAAAGTTAGTGGGGAATGGGAGAGTTATTTCTGCTCCCATTCACAATTTGCAAAATTTTGGGCTGCTGTCATTTCTGAACTGTCCTGTGGGTCAGTCTGCGCTCCAGGGGTGCCGATCCCACCCCTGGGCTACAGTTGGCGCTAGAGGGGTTCTGGCAGAGCAATTTTCCCCAGCAGCCAATTAGAGGAGTCTTCCCTCGCGGGGCATGCTGGGGGAGAGTATTTCTGTGGCAGACGCCATTTTCATTGGTTCTTCGCGGGTTCCAGGTGCGGCACCCACCTTTAGGGTGTGCGCATCCAACAGACCCCAGCGATATGGCCTACCAGGCCGGGGTCGCATGCTACGCGGAGCTCCATGTTGCTGAAAGGGGCCCCAGTGACTTGCTGGGTCCCCGGCTCTATTGAAGAGATCCCAAGCTATGTGCTGAACGGTGGGGGATCGGCTCAAGGAGAACCCAGAAGCGGGCTATCTGAGGGGCTCGGTCAAACCATCAGGGATCTGGTGACCGGGACATTGACAGGTATGCTTCAACTGTCACCCGGTGACCCAAATCTAATTTACTGGGAGGATTCGCTCAATCCGTTTAGCTCATCTAAGTACTAGGCCTGTGGCAGAGGTCCCTAGAGCCAGGTCTGTGGCAGAGGCCTGTTCCTCCCAGCAACCTTAAGTAACGCTTCGGCTGCCAGGCTCGTGGCAGGAGTCTGTCCGGGGGCACTTTGTCCACTCTGGCTAGAGTGGCGATTAACTATATCTACTACTACTACTGAGAGCAGGATTGCTCTGTTTATATCCAGGCCTGATACTGCAAAGTTCTCTCTTGCTTCATCAACCTTTTCACCCTATTTGATGTTTATGTTGGTCATGTTGGGCCGAGAATAAAGCATTCAGAAAACCTTTATTCATTGACTGGACATTCGCTCACTAAGTCTACTCATCAGCTTTACCCCTAGACAACGGTAAGAGGTAACTTAATACGCCGATCCAAAACAACTAGGGGCCCCTGAGGGGGTATCGCTACATAGGTATGGAAGAGCAGGCCACTTAGAGCTGTTAGATGGGGACAGTCAGTTCGGGACAGTGGTGGTGGTGACTGAAAGGTTCCTCTGATGCCTCAGCTGTGATGTCTAGCCACCTCTGTTTCACTGGCCTCAGATATGGGCAATGAACAACCAAGAACCTTGCCTATAATTACATTATCGCAAGGCCTCCATAGTGATAAGTACTGAAGACTTCTAACCAGGCCATAGGCCTGAGAAGTGGATCCAGGAAAGTGTTTAAAGGCCCTCTTTAGGTCTGGGAACTGGCTTGACAACCTGGGCGCTAGGGGTCTCTCTTTAGAAGAATGACTGGCAAAGTTTAGTCATTCCTTTGCTTTGCCAATGACTACAGAAACCACAGCCATATACAAACAATTCAATTGAAGAATAACTGAAAAATGCACAATCAGTGAACAAAAACTCTGCTCTGCTTCAGCCTGACCCATGAGATTCAGTTATTCCCAGCCCCATGTGGGTTGGGTGTAGCATTGTGCAGTGGGCAGTAAACACACAGGCCCGGATTCAGATACAAGATACGACAGCGTATCTCCTGATACGATGTCGTATCTCTGAGTGCGGGCCGTCGTATCTATGCGCCTGATTCAGAGAATCAGTTACGCAAAGATATCCCTAAGATCCGACTGGTGTAAGTGTCTTACACCGTCGTATCTTAGGCTGCATAATCACGCTGGCCGCTAGGTGGTGCTTCCGTATAGTTGCGCGAGGAATATGCAAATTAGGTAGTTACGCCGATTCAGAAACGTACGTCCGGCCGGCGCATTTTTTTTTACGTCGTTTACGTTAGGCTTTTTTCGGCGTATAGTTACCCCTGCTATATGAGGCGTAGCTAATGTTAAGTATGGCCGTCGTTCCCGCGTTGAGTTTTGAAAATTTTACGTAGTTTGCGTAAGTCGTTCGCAAATAGGGCTGGACGTAATTTACGTTCACGTCGAAAGCAATGAAGTTTTGCGGCGGATTTTCGAGATTTTCGAGCATGCGCCGTTCACAAAAAACTTCAAATACGCGGGGTCAAGTCAAATTTAAATAAAACACGCCCACAACATCCCCATTTGAATTAGGCGGGCTTATGCCACCACACATACGTTACGCCGCCGTAACTATGGGAGCAAGTTCTTTCTGCATATGGAACTAGCTCCCAAATTTACGGCGGCGTAACGTACGCCCACAGAAAGATGCGCTCATCTTACTTCACAAGTTTGTTGCACAATTGCAGTAAGTCCACATTGCATGACTTCAGATCAACTTTATTTACAAACATTGTGCAAGTCTGCCGCAGTTCTGGTTTAGTTATGTTGTGCAATAGTCCTCCCACCACCGGGGTCACTGTGACTTGCAGAGCGTTTGCTGCAGACCACTGCAACTTTGCTCTTGCTAGAGACTTGCCATGCAAATTTGCTTCATATTGGAAAAGTATTACTATAATTTGTGCTTCAAGTGCTCTGCAAGTGTATAACTTGCCAGTGTAAATATGCAGCAAGTTAACAAGACTTACAATTCATCACTGCCACAAATTTGTGGCAAGTTATCCTTGATATCTGGGATGTGGTCTAGCCGGTCCACACCCAAAGGGGAAGGCTTCCTGATGGGTAGAAGTAGCCCCTGCACTGTCTCTACTCCTCTGGAACTTTTCCCTGTCTCTAGTACTGTCCCTGACAGACGGGGTTCCTTTCTCTGCGCTAGCCACTGGCAAAAAGCTCACCAAGCCTGGAAGCCAAAGTCCTAAATAGACTCTGCCTGACTCAAAATGAGCTGCCAGAGTCACATGGGGCATCTAATCAGATAGCTGCCTCCCGTGACTGAGAAAGTCATAAAGCAACCTCTCAACTTCCTGTACCCACCGGCATTGCTGCTGTGTTCGAGCGCCACCTACAGTGGAGAATACAGACTGCACCTGCCTACACCTGTGTTTCTAGTTGCCTTTTTCCAGCACTGATAAGATGGAGCTAGCCTGTCAATCATAGCCAGCACATCCAAGACACCTTCTCAATGACAGTCATAGATCCCTGGTCTCTACATACACTATATTACCAAAAGTATTGGGATGCCTGCATTTACACGCACACAAACTTTAATGGCATTCCAGTCTCAATCCGTCTTGTTCAATATTGAGTTGGCGCACCCTTTGCTATAACAGCTAGAAATTTGCAGCCTGCACAGAGTCCTGACCTCAACCTGAAAGAACACCTTTGGAATGAATTAGAGCAGAGACTGCAAGCCAGGCCTTCTCATCCGCATCAGTGTCTGACCTCACAAATGCGCTTCTGGAAGAATGGTCAAACATTTCCATAAACACACTCCTAAACCTTGTAGACGGCCTTCCCAGCTGAATTGAAGCTGTTATATCGTCAATATTGAACCCTACGGACTAAGACTAGAATGCCATCAAAGTCCATGTGCATGTAAAGGCAATACTTTTGGTAATACAGTGTATGTCAGAGCCCTGGAGGGGTAGTTAAACATTGAAACTACCTTTTAGCCATTTAGATTGCCTACATTTTCATATCAGTAACAGCGCTGTTTGGTCTGCTTAGGTTGAGTGTTTTGAGGAAATGAGAAGTGCTTATGAAACAGCTGATGGGGCAGACTAAAGGATACCATTGGGTCAGCTTTTATAGCTTTCCACATTGCTACCATATTTGTTTGTGATCAGTTTTATACATCTTGCCTTGATGTACTTTTAAACTACATTTTCTACATTTTTGACCTGCACCATATGTAGCTTTTTTTGCCTGTTACTTCCTTCTATTTGGGCTCTTGATGAGAACGTCCATTATTGGATCCACCAGCTGAACTGATTCTTCGTTTGGACTGGACTCCATCCTTCCAACATACCTCTGGAGCCTAAAGATCGATTGTTCCAAGCCTGATTTGTCCACTGCCGTATAGTATGATTGTCCACCAGAGTCAGTAAGAGTATCCATCTACTTTTCCCTTTTCTTGAAGATTTGGGCCCAGATCCACGTAGCGCGGCGCATTTGTAAGTCCGGCGTAGTGTATCTCAGATACACTACGCCGCCGTAACTTACAGCGTATTTTCCGTATCCACATAGAATTTGCGCCATAAGTTACGGCGGCGTAGTGTAACTGTGTCGGCGTAAGGGCGCGCAATTCAAATGGATAAGATGTGGGCGTGTTTTATGGTAATTCCTATTGACCCCACGTAAATGATGTTTTTTTTTAACGGTGCATGCGCCGTCTGTGGGGGTATCACAGTGCGCATGCTCCAAATTAACCCGTAACAAGCCAATGCTTTCGACGTGAACGTAATTCTATGCAAAGCCCTATTCGCGAACGTTTTACGCAAACGACGGAAAATTCGACGCTGGCCCGACGTCCATACTTAACATTGGCTACGCCTCATATAGCAGGGGTAACTTTACGCCGGAAAAAGCCTTACGGAAACAACGTAAAAAAATGCGCCGGCCGGACGTACGTTTGTGGATTGGCGTATCTAGCTAATTTGCATACTTGACGCGGAAATCGACGGCCAGCGTAAATATGCACCTTAGATCCGACGGCGTACTTAGACGTACGCCAGTCGGATCTAGCCCAGCTTCAGGTGTATCTTGTTTTGTGGATACAAAACAAAGATATGCCGGAGCAAACTAGAAGTTACGCGGCGTATCAATAGATAACTGCTTCGTGGATCTGGCCCTCGATGTCAACTTGGGTACCTCCACAGTTCCCCTCGTTTGAAATACATCATTTTTTATACAGATTATTCCTCCCTTCACAGACTATATTGTTCACAAGCCCCTTGTTAGGACCTTTCTTTTTTCCAAAAACTTTGATTTTTAGCCACTCATATAATCACATTGTATTGTTTTATGTATTGCTCTATGAGTTGTCACTCACATCACTTGGGGTTAGTATAGCTCTATGTGCTTTTTCAGAGCTATTGTGACTCTTGTTATTATTTTGCACATCTCTCGCATGGTTTTCATACCATACATTGGATTTTGTGTTTGGTCACTTATTAGTGCTGCACTATATTGTACACTTCCACTAGTTGTGGACCACCTTGTGGACAAGGTGCACATTCAGTTTACAAGGGGATAAGAACAGGTAGCCAGATTCAGAAAGACTTACGACGGCGTATCAGTAGATACACCGTCGTAAGTCCGAATCCGCGCCGTCGTATCTTTAAGCGTATTCTCAAACTGAGATACGCTTCTCTGTTGCTAAGATACAACCATCGTAAGTCTCCTACGCCTTCGTATCTTAGCTGCATATTTACGCTGGCCGCTAGGGGCGCCTACGTTGATTTACGCCTAGAATATGTAAATGAGCAAGATACGCCGATTCACGAACGTACGTATGCCCGTCGCAGTAAGATACAATGTTTACGTAAGACATACGCCGGCGTAAAGATAAACCACCAAAAATATGGCGCAGCCCATGCAAGGTATGGACGACGGAACAGCCGTCGTATTTTACTTCGTTTGCGTAAGTGTACGTGAATGGGGCTGGGCGTAGGTTACGTTCACGTCGAAAGTACACGAGTATTTGTGACGTGATTCTGAGCATGCGCACGCATACGCCGTACGAACGGCCTTCATTTACATGGGGTCACGATTCATTACCATACAACACGCCTGCCTACCTGCCTATTTTGAATTAGGCGGGGTTACGCCGGGCCATTTGCGCTACGCCGACGTAACTTAGGAGGCAAGTGATTTGTGAATACAGTACTTGCCTCACTATGTTACGTCGGCGTAGTGCAAATGGGATGCGCTACGCCGACCTAAAGAAGCGCCGCTCTACCGGAATCCGGCTAAGGGTTTTTTAATAATACCAGTTTAAATTGGTTGCCCCAGTTTTACCATAACATAAATGTATCAGTGCAATAATGACTTACCCAACACACTAAGGACTGCTGGTGACACTTCGGGAATATCATTGATTTTTCTACTGTTATGGAACCAATAAATCTCGACAGGTTCAGGGGGCCCAACAGCCTCACAGGTGAGATTGAATGGAGTATTTCTAGAGACATTTAACCTCTCTGGCTGTCGAATAAAATGTGGAAGTCCTAAATGAAAGGCAATAAAAAAAATGTCAGGCATCTACTGCTAAAATCTCAGGCCAGCCACAACTGATATTTTTAGTAAATGCATGTGTAGTAAACTATGTAATTATGTACAAAATACAAACGTTTCCCAGTACTCAACTCCATAAATCAGTTATAGCACTTGAATTACAATTTCTTTCCAGCGTTTTGGTAAAAACAGAGCTTTCCGTCTACATACAGGGCCAGATTCATAGAGAACTGCGGCGGCGTAACGTATCGTCTTTAAGTTACACCGCCGCAAGTTTTCCTCGTAAGTGCTTGACTCACAAAGCACTTGAGTATAAACTTGCGGCGGAGTAACGTAAAGACGTCCGGCGCAAGCCCGCCTAATTCAAATGGGGCGTGTTCCATTTAAATTAGGCGCGCTTCTGCGCCGAACGTTCTGCGCATGCTCCGTTAGGAAATTTCCCGACGTGCTTTGCGCGAAATTAAGGCGCCCCGACGTGTTTGTGAATGGCGACGTGCCTAACGTACTTACGGCAAAAAAAAAAAATTTAAATTTGACGCGGGAACGACGGCCATACTTTAACATGGCTGGTGTAAAGTTAAGCCATGAAAAAGCTGGCTTAACTTTGCGACGGGAAAAAACGACGTAACGCACGTGAGTAGCTTCGTGGATCGCCGTAAAGGCTAATTTGCATACCCGACGCTGGAAAACGACGCAAACTCCACCCATCGGCGGCCAAAGTATTGCAGCCTAAGATCCAAAGGCGTACGAAGCCGTAAGCCTGACGGATCTTAGCCAAATGCCATCGTATCTTGTTTGTTAATCACAAATTAAGACACAACGCGGCAAATTTGAAAATACGCCGGAGTATCAGTAGATACTCCGGCGTATTTCTTCTGTGAATCTGGCCCATAGTTTGTGTACAACCAGAGACCTCTCTTTTGATTGTACTATTAACCCCTTAAGACCCGGACCATTATGCAGGTTAAGGACCTTGCCCCTTTTTGCGTTTTGGCATTGCGTCGCTTTAGAAAAGGGAGTAGCTGCTCCAGGTGGGAACCCAGACGAATATCCTCCGCTGCAGACAACTCAGGTGCAGGCAATGCGCTTAGCAAAGCAGGAACAAAGATTGTCTCTGGACAGCCGCACTCTGAACAAATTGTAGCCTTTATTAAAAGGACAGCACTACAAGTCACAGCAAAATAAAATAAAACCTGACTGTGACGCGTTTCGCACTGAAACTAGTGCTTAGTCATAGCCCTGTCAGGTCAGGTTTTATTTTATTTTGCCATGACTTGTAGTGCTGTCCTTCTTTTAATAAAGGTTACAATTTGTTCAGAGTGGCCTCAGATATGGGCAATGAACACCCAAGAACCTTGCCTATAACTACATTATTGCAAGGCCTCCATAGTGATAAGTACTGAAGACTTCTAACCAGGCCCGTTCTTCATTGTGGCAATGTCAGTGATCGTCTGTTCCCTGATATAGGGAAAGATGATCACTGATGTCACACGTCCAGTCCCGCCCCCTACAGTTAGAAACACACAGTTAACCCCTTCAGCGCCCCCTAGTGGTTAAAGCCCAGGTTTCCCTGTGCGTCAAAGGGGGCGGGGTCACGTGATGGGTGGCCCCGCCTCACCTATATAAGAAATGTCACTAGCTCCAGCCGCGTCATTCGCCGGGCTGTCTCCAGTGGAGACAGGCGGCCGGCGATGCTGCTCTCTGGATCCCGGACCTGGATGGACATCTCATCGCTGGACCCTGGCGTAGAGGAGATCACCCGTCGCTGGATACCGACAACGTTGGAGCGGGGACCGAGAGTGGATTACCACTGCTGAATTTATTTTATTTTTTCAATAAAGGACTTTTTTCCACGGTGTGTGTGTGTGTGTGTTTTTACAATTATTTACACTTCCTTAGTGTAATAGTAGGGGTACAATGTACCCCATTACCAATTCACAAGGGGGGGGGGCAGGATCTGGGGGTCCCCTTTGTTAAAGGGGTCATCCAGATTCTGATAAGCCCCCCGCCCGCAGACCCCCACAACCACCGGGCAAGGGTTGTGGGGATGAGGCCCTTGCCCCCATCAACATGGGGACATCCTCCCCATGGATATTAAGGGGAACCCTGCCGTCAATTTAAAACAAAAATGACGTGGGGTTCCCCCCCAAATATCCATTCCAGACCCTTCAGGTCTGGTGTGGATTTTAAGGGGAACTCCACCCCAAATAAAAAGTTCCCCCAAAAATCCACACCAAAGCCCTTATCCGAGCACGCAACCTGGCCGGCCGCAGAAAAGAGGGGGGGGGGGGAAGAGAGAGCTCTCTCGTCCCCCCCCTCTTTTCTGCGTCCGGCCAGGTTGCGTGCTCGGATAAGGTGTCTGGTGTGGATTTTTGAGGGACCTCCACGCCTTTTTTTTTTATTTGGGGTGGAGTTCCCCTTAGAATCCACACCAGTCCTGAATGGTCTGGAATGGATATTTGGGGGGAACCGAGAGCCGACAATTTCTTTATAGCCGCGAGTCATTTTTAAATGACTTTTTTTTTCTTCAGAAATTACACTTTGTGCAGAGACAGTTCTAAGTACGGGAAACATGCTCTATTTCGCAGGCATATTTTACAGTTGTTTTTAGCTACTTAGTCAAATCTTCATGTCTCTCTATGTCGAATCTTTTCTCTCTATGTCGACTCTTCATGTCTCTATAATGTCGAATCTTTTCTCTCTGTCGAATCTTTTCTCTTTATGTAGAATAATATTGGGCTAATAGAGTTAAGGTTAGGCACATTCGACCGCAACGAAAACGAAAATAAAGCATTTTTTATTACGGATCTTTCGTTTTTTGTGCTTTCGTTATCGTTTGTTAAAACGATAACGAAAATACCTGAAATTCGGACATAAATGCATTCGACGAAAACTAATGCACATGTCTAGTTGTCCCTGATTCTGTGTTGGGACATTTTCAAGTTGGGCATCCCATAATTTTCTTACCTCATCCAAGTTACCACTAATAATACAACAAAAACAAGCTAAGGACATTTGAGTAAATGAAGGAAATGCTGTGTAACTGGCTGCACCGCAGTGGGGAACCCGGACATCAGGGACTCCTACGGGGGTAGTGCTACACTTTAAATGGTGAGAGCTCTGCATTTCTTTTTTTAATTGCAGCAATCATGCTGTTTTTTTCATGGAGAGTGCAACATCAAAAGTGAGAACATGAGCACGTTTATTGAGATATTGAGATTACAAGGCTAGATGTAGACAATTTACAAAATCATTTAGGAAGGTCTCACTACTGTAGGTAGCCAGCATAATTTATCCCATCTCTAAATTTATTTTGAAATACCTTTTAGGTCTACTGTTCATTAATATTTTATCAGAGCCTCTCATGTTGCAGGTATGGCCTGAATATGATCTTACTCGCTGGTCCCCATCATGTTTTTTAGGCTGCTTTCACACTGGGTCGCAGGCAGCATTGGTGGTAAAGCCCTGCTATTTTTAGCTGCGTTTTACCGTTGTTTTTGTGGAGGTATTCGCCCTCTAGCGGGGGTTAAACCCCCTGCAAAAAGCGCCGCTGCATCGGCACTTTGCCGGTGGTTCGGCCACGCTGCCCATTCATCTCAATGGGCAGGAGCGGTGGAGGAGTGGTGTATACACCGCTCCTTCACCTCTCCAAAAGATGCTGCTTGCAGGAGTTTTTTTAACATCCTGCCAGCGCATCGCCTCAGTGAGAAAGCACCCAGGCTTTCACACTGAGACTGCCAGGGAACCGTTTTACAGGTGCTATTTTTAGCCCAAAAGCGACTGAAAAAAACGCCCCAGTGTGAAAGGGGTCTTACTGAATTATTTTTACATGAAAACATGGAGATTCAGAGACATTTAGCCTTACCTTCCACTTGAATGTAGATGGGGTCTGAAATAATTTCTTCAGCGTCAATTCTTAATTTGCAGTTATATGTGCCGTTATCAGATCTCAGCACACCTGTAATGCTTCAAGCAAGAATATATAAAATGTATTACTAGCTAATTAAGAATCCTTATGTATTTACATTTGATTTAAATAAAGTTCATTCTTATAAAGGCAATCAGTTCAGTGCAGTTCTCAAACATTTATATTAATTTAAGCATTCCAAAATATAAAATGTATAGCTCCAGATCATGTTGCAACAATAAGGGCACTTTCCAAGATTCGGCTTGCAGGACTTTTTTGAGCGTCCTGCCAGCGTACCGCTCCAGTGTGAAACTTTTGAGACAGAGAAAGGGACTGAGGACAGAGATTCCCCAGTCCATTTTTTCTGAACAGCACAGGGTGATTAGGGTGTGCCCAGGCACACCTTACACCCTATGTGCGCACGCCTATGGCCAAGAGGGCTGAAGAGTGGTTCGGCATTTTCCATTGATTATTATTTTACTGCTGTAGTAACTTGAAACCCCCTGCGTGGGAATTCTGGACGGACGTTTTTTTTTTTTTTCTTTAATAAAAGTGGGCCAACAAGCCCTTAAAAAGCACAACTGGCGTGGACTCCGCTCTCTGGTATGCTCTACACAGAAGCTAAACAACCCCCCAAAATTACATTTACATTACATTAGTAAACACAGTAAACAAATGTACCAGAGGGTTCTACAGAACAAGGAGATTAGTTTGAGGCTTTATTTTGAATACAGTTTCAGTCTAAGTCCTACCTCAAAGGACTTAGATCAGCTAGTACTGGACCTTAAAGTACAAATGTCCTGAAAGAAATACATAGGCTGCCATTACTGGCCTCCCTTCTAGCTGTCTAGCTCTGTTTGGCTTTAGTACTTCTCATTCACTGACCTGGAACAAGCGAGTAGCAAATCAATATCATAAACAATACAAAATATCTTGTTTCAATACTGCAAAGTCAGTGTCTCAGAAAGCATCAAAGTCTAATGCCGCGTACACACGGTCGGAATTCCCGACAGAAAAATTCCGATGTGAGCTTTTGAACGGGAATTCTGACTGTGTGTATGCTCCGTCTGACTTTTGCTGTCGGAATTCCTGCCAGCAAAAGATTGAGAGCAGGTTCTCTATGTTCCTGACAGAAAAAATTCCTATCGGGAAATCCGATCGTCTGTATGCTTTTCCGACGCGCAAAAAAACACGCATGTTTGTAAACAATTTGACGCATGCTCGGAAGCAATGAACTTCTTTTTCTCGGCTCGTCGTAATGTTGTAACGTCACCCAATCTTAACGCTCGAGAACTTTTGTGTGACCGTGTGTATGCAAGCCAAGCTTGAGCGGAATTCCATCGGAAAAACCATACAACTTTTTTCCAACGGGAATTCCGCTTGTGTGTACAGGGCATAAGTATCGGCATGAGAACCAGATAACTAGTATTTTTGGAGGAAGAGGTCAGAAATCTCTTTAATGTGAGGTTTCCTTTAACCACTTAACCCCCGGACCATATTGCTTCCCAAAGACCAGAGCACTTTTTGCGATTTGGCACTGCGTCGCTTTAACTGACAATTGCGCGGTCGTGCGACGTGGCTCCGAAACAAAATTGGCGTCCTTTTTTTCCCACAAATAGAACTTTCTTTTGGTGGTATTTGATCACCTCTGCGGTTTTTCGTTTTTGCGCTATAAACAAAAATAGAGCGACAATTTTGAAAAAAATATATATTTTTTTCTTTTTGCTGTAATAAATATCCCCCAAAAATATATAAAAAAAAAAATTTTTCCTCAGTTTAGGCCGATACGTATTCTTCTACATATTTTTCGTAAAAGAAAATCTCAATAAACATTTATTGATTGGTTTGCGCAAATGTTATAGCGTTTACAAAATAGGGGGTATTTTTATGGCATTTTTATTATTCTTTTTTTTTTTTACTAGTAATGGCGGTGATCAGCGGTTTTTTTTTTTCGGTACTGCGACATTATTGCGGACACTTGACACATTTTTGGGACCATTGGCATTTTTATAGCGATCAGTGCTACATAGTTACATAGTTAGTCAGGTTGAAAAAAGACACAAGTCCATCCAGTTCAACCACAAAAAATAAAAAACACAGTACAATCCTATACACCCAACTCCATACCCACAGTTGATCCAGAGGAAGGCAAAAAATGCTATAAAAATGCATTGGATTACTTCAAAAATGCCACTGGCAGTGAAAGGGTTAACACTAGGGGGCGGGGAAGGGGTTAGGTATGTTACCTGGGTGTGTTCTAACTGTAGGGGGGGTGGCCTCACTAGGGGAAATGACTGATCTTCTGTTCATACATTGTATGAACAGAAGATCAGCATTTCCCCCCCTGACAGGACCGGGAGCTGTGTGTTTACACACACAGCTCCCAGTCCCCGCTCTGTGGCCTGCGCGAGAGCCGACGTAGAGCTACAGGCTCTCGCGCAGGGGAGCCGACTTGCCGCCGTAATATGACGGTGGGCAGTCGGCAAGCAGTTAATGAGACACCATCAATTTGCCCATTCTGTGAAAAGCCCCCCCCCCCCACTAATATTCCCCACTCCCCCACCACTTCTGCCTCTACCTCAGTCAGTGAATAATACCTGGTGCTTCTGGCTGGTCCAAGTGAAATTGCTTGGGTCTAGTGGCCAAACTTAATTCCCAGGCACTGTCACATGATAGTCACATCTAGGTTCTGACACGGGGTATTTTGGCACTGGCTGTGACGGATGAAGGAGCAGAGGGGGAGTTTTGTGAAGGTGAGTATCAGAGGGTTGAGGGGGCCTTCACAGACAATAGTCAAGATGACAGTGTCACTTTAGGGCTTTAGGTGGTTGTTAAACGAACATTGCCAGAATTCTCAACCCTTCTTGCCCCAATTAAGCGCTACAATAAATTCTCTGTACCCGCCAAGCATGGGCTCATCTAGCCTCTCTGCCCATACCAAATTTTAAAAGTTAAATTTCAACTTGAAAATAACTCAACACTTTACTCATTACATCTTTATTTTCAACTCATAAATACAGTTCATAACATTCACCTGTATGAAGATACCATAGAAGTCACCGCTGTATCTTGGATTTCAAAAGACTGCACAGAGATTCGATCAGATTGCTGAACTGAATTGCCATCTTTCCACCACGTTATTTGTTCCCCACTGTTCAGATTTGGAACAACAATGGTGCAATTGATCTTGACATCTTTGTGTTCTGAGAGAACAATATTGGGAACTGTGGGGTTAAATCGAATCCTTGGAGCTGGACTTGTCACTACCCTTTCTTTGAACTCTTGTGGTAAAGAGCTTGGTGTTTGCAGGCCCTGACCTTCTCCCAGAATTTGAGTATCTGCAAGAAAGTAAATGCAATTTGTCAATTAGTCCTAATAAATAATCACGCTTAAAAAATATATGTATCATTTTTTGGGGGTGGAGAATATGCTAAACAAGAAACTACATATGACAACAATAAATCTGGAATAACTTGACCAATGATGTTTACGGATACACATGCATGTGTATGAGCAGCATATAGTATAACTATAGGAATGCTTGACCCTTATGAAATATGTTTTGAAACCATAATGGCTAGTTATCATGGCATCAGATTAATAAAAAAAAAGGAAATTTATTGAAGCCCAGGAGCGCCAGCTATATACGGTAGCAGAGCTTAGGCTTTCCATTGCTCATCCATCTTTTAGGTCCATGGCAGCATAAGTAATACTATTGATGACCTGACATTGATAGTAAGTGCCCGTTCACACTACCGCGACTTGGGATCCGACTTGTGTCGTCCCAAGTCGCGCGACATGAGAAATTACATTAAAGTGAATGAGAGCCGTCTTAATGCACACTACCGAAGTCGTTCCAACTTCAGAAAAGGTTCCTGTACTACTTCAAGGCGACTTCTAGGCGACTTGTACACATTGATTTCAATGGAAGTTTCCTCCAAAGTCGAATCAGTGCCTTAAGGCCTCGTACACACGATAGGTTAACCAGAGGACAGCGGTCTGAAGGACCGTTGTCTTAGGTTAACCGATGAAGCTGACTGATGGTCCGTCACGCCTACACACCATAGGTTAAATAACCGATCGTGTCAGAACGCGGTGACGTAAAACACAACGACATGCTGAAAAAAAACGAAGTTCAATGCTTCCAAGCATGCGTCGACTTGATTCTGAGCATGCGTGGGTTTTTAACCGATGGTTGTGCCTACTAACGATCGGTTTTGACTAGAGGTCGACCGATATGGGTTTTTCTCTGGCCGATACCGATGCCGATATTTAGAATTTGGGGCGGCCGATGGCCGATATATGATGCAGATTTTTGCGGCCGATATTTTAGGACGATTTTTATTTTTTGGCAGGTGGCGCTAATTGGCACTGGCAGGTTGCACTAGATGGAACCAATTGGCAATAGCAGATGGCACTGATTGCCAGGTGGCACTGGCAGGTGGCACTGAATAGCACTGGCAGGTGGCACTGGTTGGCACGTGGCACTAAGGTGACACTGGCAGGTGGCACTAATTGGCACTGGCAGGTGGCACTAATTGGCACTGGCAGGTGGCACTAATTGGCATGTGGCACTGGATGGCATTGGCAGGTGAAACTGGTTGGTACTGGCAGGTGGCACTAATTGGCAATAGTTAGCACTGGCAGATGGCACTGGTTGGCACTGGCAGGTGGCACTAATTGGCAGGTGGCACTGGATGGCAATAGTTAGCACTGGCAGGTGGCACTGGATGGCACTAGTTGGCACTGGCAGGTGGCACTGGCAGATGGCACTAGTTGGCACTGGATGGCATTGGCAGGTGGCACTGGATGGCATTGGCAGGTGGCACTGGATGACATTGGCAGGTGGCACTAGATGGCATTGGCAGGTGGCACTGGATGGTATTGGCAGGTGGCACTGGATGGCATTGGCAGGTGGCACTGGATGGCATTGGATGGCATTAACAGATGGCACTAGTTGGCATTGGCAGGTGGCACTAGTTGGCATTGGCAGGTGGCACTGGATGGCATTGGCAGGTGGCACTGGTTGGCATTAGCAGATGGCACTGGCAGGTTTCACAGCACATAATGTAGCTGATAATGTGTGAAACTCTCTCTCCATACAGTTTCACATGGTGCTGCAGAGAGCAGAGAGGAGCTCAGATTCATCGTGATGTTGAAGGTGGGCGGGACCCGGGTTGGGCGGGACTCAGTTGTCCAACACCAGCCAATGGGATGAGATCATTGGCTGGATAGCTGTCCCGCCCACCCCGGGTCCCGCCCACCTTCAACATCACGATGAATCTGAGCTCCTCTCTCTCTGCAGCACCATGTGAAACTGTATGGAGAGAGAGTTTCACACATTATCCGCTACATTATGTGCTGTGAGAGCAGAGAGAGAGAGGAGCTCAGATTCATCATGATGTTGGAGGTGGGCGGGACCCGGGGTGGGCAGCTATCCAGCCAATGATCTCATCCCATTGGCTGGTGTTGGACAGCTGAGTCCCGCCCACCCCGACATCAGTCCGACAGCTCCATTCTCTATCTCCTTAGTGTTTCACACACACAGCCCTGCTCTACAGACAGTGTGGAGAAGGGAGGGGGAACCCCATGTTCCTCCTTCCTTCTCCACACTCTGCTGATGCAGATCTGCTAAATATCGGCCACATTTGGATAATAATCGGCCGATGCCGATTTCTCCGAAATGACTGAATATCGGCCCGATATATCGGCCGGCCGATATATCGGTCGACCTCTAGTTTTGACCTATCGGTTACCAATCCATCGGTTAAATTTTAAAGCAAGTTGGCGTTTTTTTAACCTATGGGGCCCACACACGATCGGTTTTGACAGATGAAAGCGGTCCTTCAGACCGTTGTCCTCTGGTTAACCTATCGTGTGTACGAGGCCTAACTGAAGCAACTTTACAGGAAGAGTAAACACTTTTCTCAGGCAAACCCCTCCCTCCCACAGAGCTGATTATTGTTTGATTGGCCCCTGGCAAAGTTGCCTGTCCTGGAGGCGACTCGAAGTTGCCTTGAAGTTGCCTCAAGGTTTCCTCAAGTTGCCTCGCAAAGTCGAGCCGACTTTCATGTCGCTGTAGTGTGAACCGGCACTAACACAGCTGAGATGGAGTTAACATTGTGCCAGGAGATATTATTCTACACCAAGTTTAAAATGTAATTACAGCTATTTTTTTGAGGGATGGGGAAGGAATATAAACCATTTTAGACATTCCTTCTCACTGTCAATGGTTTCACCAGGCAGGAGGTCAAGGAAAATCTGCAACAGGGACACATGCAGCAATAAAATGTTGAGGAGGAATCACCTAGGGAAAACTAAGGCCCAGATTCTCGAAGGCGTTACGACGGCGCAACACCATTAGCTCTGTCGTAACTCCTCATCTGGCCCCGGGTATCTATGCGACTGATTCTTAGAATCAGTTGCGCATAGGTACCCATTAGATCTGACAAGCGTAAGGCTGTTACGCTGTCAGATCTTAAAAGTAATTTTTTTTCCCGCCGCTAGGTGTCGCATCGTCGCTTTTCCCCGTCGTCTATGCAAATGAGGTAAGTACGGCGATTCCCGAACATACGCGAGGTCGACGCAGCGAATTAACGTCGTTTGCGTAGCGTACCCGACGCGTAAGGTTGCCCCTGCTATTAGCAGGGGCAACCAATGTTAACTATGGCCGTCGTTCCCGCATCGAATTTAATCAAAATTACGTCGTTTGCGTAAGACGTCTGTGAATGGCGCTGGACGCCATTTACGTATACATCTAGGCAAATGACATCGGCGCAACGTCATTTAGCGCAATGCACGTCGGGTAATTTACCCGACGGAGCATGCGCAGTACGCTCGGCGCGGGAACGCGCCTAATTTAAATGGTGCCCGCCCCATTTGAATAGGGCGGGCTTGCGCCGAGCAATTTAACGATACACCGCCGCAAGTTTACAGGTAAGTGTTCTGAGAATCAGGATTTAAACCTGTAGACCTGCGGCGGTGTAACGTAGAGCTCATACATTACGCTGCCCAGGAGCAGCGCGAATGTATGAGAATCTGGGCCTAAATGTTCAGTTTTCCAAATAGTAAAAATTTAGTATATGCAATCCAGAGATTTCTCATTGCTGACCATTATCAATAGCAAATCTGCCTATACTGCATATGGCCACTATAACGCACTTGGAAAGTCAATACACTGTGCCTGGTGACATCTTTGCAAGTTTGTTCTTATAATCTAGGTGTTAAAACATATTAGCAAGTAGACATGTGCATTCCCGTTCGTAACTAATGGATTTTCATACGAATTTGTTAGTTTTCGTACATTCGTATCAATTCGAACATCTGAAAAGCTGAAAGACCCAAAATACGAAAATTACGGAAATACGAATAAGCAAAATAACGAACAAGCGAAAATACGAACGTATGATTGGACAATCTTACTAAAATATGAAACACCGAAAAAGCAAAAGAACGAAAATGACATCTATAATGAACGATTTGCATTCCGTATTTTAAATCCTTTGTCTGTTGGTATTTTCATTCGTATGTTCGTATTTTCATTTGTGTGTTTTGTAAATCCATTTTTTTGTCTGTTCGGAAATTTGTTTACTTGTATCGTTCTTTCGAATGGGCACTGGGCAGTGTAGTTAGTGAGTGATTACTTAATATCTTAGCCAATCAGCTTATCTCTTTTGTGCTGAGTCACATTGTACAGTGTAAAGCCTCGTACACACGATCGGACTTCAAACAAACTTTTCCGTGGATTTTTGTCTGAAGGGAGTTGGCCGGACTTTTGAAACCGAAAAAGTTTGTCCGATAGAGCGTACACACGGTCGGATTTTTTGGAAAACGCTAATTTTGACGTTTGTTGGCAAAAAGTCCGACCGTGTGTACGGGGCTTAAGAGAAAGTATATCTTAATATGGATTAGCCGCGTGTTGCTATGTATTTACGAAAGTACAAAATTACGAATCCATTAAACTAAAATTATTATCTAACAAAATTACGAATTTCGGATCAACGAAAATAAATTAGACAGAATTATGAATCATTCAGTATAAACGACAATAAAACTGTTACGAAAATACGAACGGGTCCGAATAGGAAAACTTGAGTCTTACAAAATTACGAATCTTTACGAATCTACGGAACGAAACGAAACGGAAGAAAAAAATACGAACATTTTTGTTGTGCAGACGAAACGGAACAAAAAAATACAATTTTTTTTTGTTGTGCACATGTCTATTAGCAAACAATAGTCCTTTGGGGCAATATATAGAAACCTTCATGTAATTATCAACGTTATAAAACAATTTTTGATAGAATTTCAGATCCTTTCCTACAACAGTCATAAAATAAGGAATACACAGATAGAACCAAATGGGCTATAGGTTACTATATACAAGGAAACATATGTGACTAAAACTGAACACACTGATCCACACCATGGTGTGAAAAAATAAAGATTAGCAAAAGGTGAAATTAGGAAAAGGTGCTCAATAAAATCCACATTTGTTAGACATATAATAAAATCACTCAGAAACAGACAACCCCAGAACTCCAAACATCTCTGTACATAGACAGTAAAAATAAAATACAATAAAAAAATACAGGTTATAGTGAAAAGAGAGTAATGGAATAAAATGGCCCTGGCACAGTAAAGCCTGCTTAAAACAGAATAAGTGAATTCCTTCTCTTCTAAGCAGGCTTTACTGTGCTACGCACTGATTTGATTGGGGGCTTTTTGATTTCTGTAACCACTTCAGTTTCTAAAGGTTCATGACCAGGCCATTTTTTGCAATACGGCACTGCGTAATTTTAACTGACAATTGCGCGGTTGTGCAACGGTGTACCTAAACAAAATTTGTGGTGTATTTTTTCCCCCAAAAACAGAGGGCCAGATTCAGGTACCGCTGCGCACTTCTTACGGAGGCGCAGCGTCCCGTTTTTGCCCTGCGCCCCCGCAAATTATCTGCGCTACGCTTCATTCACAAAGCAGTAGCCACGTCATTTGCGTGGGCGCTCCTCAAAAATGCCCGGCGTAAGGGCGTGGATCATTTAAATTAGGCTCGTTCCCGCGCCGAACGTAGTGCGCATGCTCCGTCGGGAAACTTTCCCGACGTGCATTGCGGCAAATGACGTCGCAAGGACGTCATTTGCTTCAAAGTGAACGTAAATGGCGTCCAGCGCCATTCACGATTCACTTACGCAAACGACGTAAAATTTAAACTTCGCAAACGCGGGAACGACGGGTATACGTAGCATTGGCTGCCCCTGCTAATAGCAGGAGCAGCCTTACGCAAATCCCGACGAACGGAAACGACGTAAACTGCGTACACAGGGCTCGCGTAGGGTACTGAATCGGCGTTAGTATGCAATTTGCATACTATACGCTGAATACTACGGGAACGCCCCCTAGAGGCCATCGCAAGAATGTAGCCTACGATATGACTGGCATAAGAGCCTTATGCTAGTCATATCTTAGGCTGCAGTCGGCGTAACGAGGTTCCTGAATCAGGAGCATTAGAAACGCCGGCGCAAGTAAGCAATTGCGCTGCGTAACTATGGTTACGCAGATGCAATTGCTACCTGAATCTGGGCCAGAGTTTTCTTTTGGTGGTATTTGATCACCTCTGCGGTTTTTATTTTTTGCGTTATCAACAAAAAAAGAATGACAATTTTGAAAAAAAAAAAAAATTTACTTTCTGTTATAAAACATCCAATAAACAAATTTAAAAAATCAAATGTCTTCATCAATTTAGGCCAATATGTATTCTGCAACATATTTTTTGTAAAAAAAATCCCAGTAAGCGTATATTAATTGGCTTGCCCAAAAGTTATAGCATCTACAATCTATGGGATACTTTTAGTTTTTTATTTTACTAGTAATGGTGGAGATCAGTGACTTATAGCAGGACTGCGAAATTGCAGCGGACAGTCAGGACACTAACTGACACTTTTTGGGCATCAGTGACACTAATACAGTGATCAGTGCTAAAAAATATGCACTGTCACCGTACTAATGACACTGGCAGGGAAGGAGTTAACATCAGGAGCAATCAGATGGTTAAATGTGTTCCTGACATGTGCTTTACTACTGTGGGGGAGGTGCTTGTATTAGGAGAACACATGGATCTGTGCCCATGCTTAGTAGAGACTGTCCTCTGTAGTGACAGAACGGCGATCTGCCTTGCTTGCATAGCCAAGCACCGTTCAGCCTGTGTACTGAAGCATTGGTGGGTGCTGGCGGACATCGAGTCCACCGTATCCACCAATCAGCTCAGCAAATTCTGACGGGTCGCCAAATCTGATGAAACACAAGCATGATTCCCAAAGACAGAGGCATGATGGGACTTGTAGTTCTGTAACAGCTGGAGGGCTGCAGGTTGGAATCCCATGATGTGGGTCCTTGTGCTGCTGTAACTTAGTTTTATCATAATCAGATGCCCACCTATGAACTGTAACATCAATGTTACTTGCCTAACCAATGTGAAGCTCCATTTGGGTATAGCAATGCCTAGGTGGCGCTAGGAAAGTACATCTTATTTATTGAAGCTCTGCCTCCACAAATATTGAGAAGGTACTAGACAGGCTGCCGAAGTTGAGGATGAAATCCTAGGGTCACAGACGTCTGGGTGCAGAAATATTTCTGGCGCCCCAACATGGGCGTGGTCATCTTACTAAATCCTCCCCTTTACACATGTTTCTTTGTCTACGACTCAAACACAGAGATGCTCCCCTAAGAAGTCTTCATTAGTGTCCCCCATCAGAGTCCCCCCCAGCAGGTATCTCCCATCAGAGCCCCCCAGCAGTTGTCCCCCATCAGAGCCCCCCCCCCCACAGCAGGTGTCCCCATCAGAGCCCCCCCATAGATCAGTACTTTTCCAATAGATCCCTGTAGCTCGGGCGCGCTGGGAGCAGAAGCACATTACAGGGGGCGGGGCATAAGTGGCATCTTTGGTTACTTGGAGGGTGGCACCCGGAGAGCATTTCTGGGAGTGCACGGGATGATTGGCAGCAGCTCCGGCCAACCCAGAAGCCTCTCATCACATCGCCTATAGGAGAAGAGCCGACACGCGCAGAGGTGGCGGGGCAGACAGGAGACTGCTCCATGCACACCAGACAGAATTAATTAGTGGAGCCTAGTGCCGTAACGTGTCCGTTTGTGTCAGTTGCCAGCGGAAAGAGCAAGCGGGGTGGGGTGGGGAACCGCAGCACCCGCTACATGGTCTCTGCCTCTGGGCACAGACAAGGAGGAGGGAGGGGAGCACTTTGGAGCTTCAGCGCCCCCACCTCTGTGGCACCTGGGTGCGGAGCACCCCGTGCACCCTGCCTAGGATCGGCCCTGCCTAACCGTTTCAGTGGGAGCACTAGGGAGAAATCTCTCCACAGTGAAGACAAATCACTAATTTTCACTAGAACAACTGTCCCAACTGGAATATTCCCCCTCTGTTACTGTTCTGATGACACTAAAAATTCTGGACTTCCCCTCACTTTTATTCTCAGTGACAATGGATTGTCAGGACAAAACGAGACAGTAAATCTCCTATCTGGACCACAGGCAGCAATAAAACCCACCAGAGGTTCTTACACCTCACCACCTTCAAAATACCTCCAAAACAAACAAAAAACAAGGTTTTGGTTTAGATACACTTTAAATTAAAGTGTTGTGGTGGAAAGCCAAACAAAATAGGAATGGTCTTTCTGCAGTTGGCAGTTTTCCCAGATCTTTGTATTAAATGTTTTATTATGCACTGCTTGTGTCTTTCCAACAATCTAAAGGATATACCAAAAGGCACAATAGAACATTTATTATCCATTGTTGTTAGTTAATAAATAACTAAAATTAGAAAGAGGTCACCTGTTTGGTGGATAAGACCAAGCCACATTTGGCAGTAGGTGCTTATTATATATATTTACAACCTATTATGTAATACTTTACAAGACATATTTGCTTGGCCACTCAACCCCTACAGTAGGACAGAAGACTGCCTATGTACCGTGTTTCCCCGAAAGTAAGCCCTACCCCGAAAATAAGACCTAGTGTTACTTTCCAGGACGGCTGCAATATAAGCCCTACCCCAAAAATAAGCCCTAGTTTAAAATTCTTGTAAAATCCTATAATCCACTCTATTACAGTATTATATAATGTACAATGTGTGTGTTTCTGTAATATAAATGCGGGGAGGAGAGCTCCAGGGGAGGTCACAGAAGCGCAGAGCGGTGCTATAACGAAGGTATTTGGCACAATTATATTACAGAAACACACACATTGTGCATTATATAATACTGTAATCGAGTGAATTATGGGATTTTACAAGTATTTTAACTTGGTTCACACTGGAGAGAGAGGGGGAGAGAAGACGGCACTTTAAATGGTAAGACCTACCCTGAAAATAAGCCCTACTGTGTATTTTGTTGCCAAAATATATATAAGACCCGGGCTTATTTTCGGAGAAACACGGTAATACAGTCAAAAACATACAAGTCCTACTACTCAAACCCAAGAAAAACAGGTCTGGAATTGAGGAAATATTACACAGGCTACTACTTATGCCTCATACACACGACCAGTTTTCCCTGTCGAGAAAACTGCTATGACAGCTTTTGGCAGGGAAAACTGGCCGTGTGTATGCTCCATGCCAGTTTTTCCGAAAGGAAAACTGCCGCGAATTGCGGCGGGAAAAATTAGAACATGTTCTCTAATTTCCTGCGGTGGTCTTTTTCCCGGCAGTTTCCTATGGGAAACACTGCGGTGGAGCATACACGCGGCCGGGATTCCCGGCCAAAGCTCTCACCGCAGTTTTCCCGACGGGAAAACCTCTGGTGTATACACGGGGAAAGTTACCAAGCAGGTTCTCAGTTTTCCCCCTGGGATTCCCGGCGGACTTTTTACTGCCGGGAATCCCTGTTTGTGTATGGGGCATTAGAGTGCAAAAATTTCGTAGGAACCAGACTACCTATTCCTTTATACTGTATTACTTTCCAGTGGTGTTTTAACCACTTAAGGCCTGCCGCACAACGATATACGTTGTCAGAATGGCATGGCTGGACACAAGGGCGTACATGTACGTCCCCTTTAAGAATCCAGCTCGCGACCCAGTCCGAAGCTCTGTGACCGCGGAACCCCGCGGACCTGATAGCTGCCGGTGTCCCGCGATTGGGTCACAGGAGCTGAAGAACGGGGAGAGGTGAGTGTAAACAAACCTTCCCTGTTCTTCTCTGTGGCTTGTCACTGATAGTCTGTTCCCTGTCATAGGGAACGACGATCAGTGACGTCACACGTCCAGCCACGTCCCCCTACAGTAAGAAACACACAATAGGACACACTTAACCCCTTTAGCGCCCCCTAGTGGTTAACCCCTTCACTGCCATTGCCATGTTCATGGTAATCAGTGCGTTTTTAGAGCACTTTTTGCTGTGAAAATGACAATGGTCCCAAAAATGTGTCAAAAGTGTCCGATTTGTCTGCCACGTCACAGTCACGAAAAAAATCGCTGATCGCCGCCATTACTAGTAAAAAAAAATATTAATAAAAATGCCATAAAACTATCCCCCATTTTGTAAACGCTATAACTTTTGCGCAAACCAATCAATAAACGCTTATTGCGATTTTTTTTTTTACCAAAAATATGTAGAAGAATACGTATCGGCTTAAACTGAGGAAAAAATATGTTTTTTTATATATTTTTGGGGGATATTTATTACAGCAAAAAGTAAAAAATATTGAATTTTTTTTTAATTGACGCTCTATTTTTGTTTATAGAGCAAAAAATAAAAGCCGCAGAGGTGATCAAATACCACCAAATGAAAGCTCTATTTGTGGGAAAAAAAGGGCGCCAATTTTGTTTGGGAGCCACGTCGCACGACCGCGCAATAGTCAGTTAAAGCGACGCAGTGCCGAATCGCAAAAAGGGGCCAGGTCCTTTACCTGCATAATGGTCCGGGGCTGAAGCGGTTAAGGCAGTACAATTATATCTAATCAGCATTTTATTACAGAGCATGAATTCATTTTACATACAATTGTAAAAGAATCTATAAGGTTTATTCAGGCTACGTGGTCAGTAAAGCTTCACCCACATTTTACTTCAACCTATTCATATTAAAGCTGAGTTCCTGTTTCCAAGTCACTTAAGGAAGCTTATCAGGAACAGGTTATGTCACAAGGAAAACACAACTTCTTTCAGAGCAAAGGTTTGTTTGTATGCTTAAAAATAGAGGAGCTCACAATTTCTTCTTCTGACTAATGACCTTTGAGAATAACATTTGTTGTATTACAGTTTCAGTATTCAAACAGCATATGCAGAAAACTGAAACAGTATAAAACTATTTTGGTACAAAAAATGAATATTTGGTATAAATACACAAAATATTATAAACTTATTGTAAAGGCACACTGTTGGACTTTATTTGCCCATTGTATAATGTATTTGGAATCACATAATGGATAACAATTTTTTTCGGCTTTAACACAGATGTCAAAACACCTGCTGGCTAGTAATTTTAGTAAATCTAACTTAAAGGGGTTGTAAAAGTTTTTTTTTTTTTTTTTTCTAAATAGATTCCTTTTAAGCTAGTGCATTGTTGGTTCACTTACCTTTTCCTTCCATTTCCCTTCTAAATGTTTTTTTTCTTTGTCTGAATTTCTAAAGGCACAGATCAATCCGCGCTACTCCCAAAAAGTACAATTGAATAGTGTTGAATATAAATAGTGATAAAAAATAAAAAGTGAAGTGCTGCACTCAAAAATATAGGAACCTAATATTGGGCTCCAGAAGACATATAAAAGCAAAAAAATACAAGTGCGCTACTATCATAGCATCAAAGCCATAGTTGACCAATGTGCATAGTGAATGGAATGCATCAAAAAGGGATTGGTGGAAATAAATAAAAATATGAATACAAATAAAAAAGTCTCTGTGTGACAGATAACCACAAGTGTTGAAAAAACAGTAGGTGCAATAAGTAATATCGCAAAGCAGCTGATTTTCAAAAATCTTATACTCTTCATAAACACTTGTTCATATGGCGATATCAGCAGGCAGGTAATTTAAATCCAAAAAGATATAGGATGGCCGCTTACCAGAACGTTGTACCCTCAAGGGGTTATTGGGCACTCAGGCACTCTGAATTTCTCACTTCCTGTAAGCTTGCCCCCATTAACCGAGCCGTTGTAGCTGGGGGTTAGTGAGCATGCTTGCCCCCTCCCTTGGGACTACATCCCTGATAGAAAACGCTAAACGCTCACAGCGTGTCCCCGCAGGAATGTAGTCCCAAGGGAGGGGGCGAGCACGCTGACTAACCCCCAGCCAGAACGGCTCGGATGATGGGGGCAAGCTTACAGAGGAGGAACAGGAAGTGAGAAATTCAGACAAAGAAAAAAAACATTTAGAAGGAAAATCGAAGGAAAGGGTAAGTGAACCAACAATGTACTAGCTTAAAGGAAGCTATTTAGAAAATAAAAAAACAAACCTTTACAACCCCTTTAAGTTAGATTTACTAAAATTGCTAGCTAGCAGGTGTTTTTAGCATAAGAAACTCCGTGGGTCTCTTCTACCATAAAAGCTTTGTTTCAACCTGCTATCAATGTATTTCTAGCTTTAAAGGGGATGTGCCATGAAAAAAAAAATAAAAGCCAGCAGCTACAAATACTGCAGCTGCTGATTTTTAATATTAGGACACCTACCTGTCCTGGAGTCCAGCGCCGTCCGCAGCAGAGGACGAGCGATCGCTCGTCACTCTGCTGCTCCCCCCGCCATCCTCAGTGAGGGAACCAGGAAGTGAAGCGCTCCAGCTTCACTACCCGGTTTCCTACGGCGCATGCGCGAGTTGCGCTGCGCCGCTGATTGGCTCCCGCTGTGCTCTGGGAGCCGAGTGTTCCCAGAGCACAACGGGGGGAGGACGGGAGGTGACGTCATGCCCGCAGTTTTCCTGAAACTGTGTGGTCGTAAGTGGGTGCAAATACCTGTCTTTAGACAGGTATCTGCACCCCCCTCCCCCCTGAAAGGTGTCAAATGTGACACCGGAGGGGGGGAGGGTTCCGATCAGCGTGAGTTCCACCTTAGGGTTGGAGCTCCGCTTTAAACTGACTGCCATGCATGCTGGTAATAAGCACAAGTAAGACTAATGCTGGCCATACACTATACGAAAAATCGGCCGAACCCATTTTCGAAAAACACTAAAGGCGCTAAAGTGGCATCGCTGGAGGCGAGCGCATGGAGAGATGGGTCTGCCATAAGGTAAATACTTGCATTGGCAAGAGCTCTGGCAGGCCCAATTAAAGTATTGGTAAACCTTTACCCAAAAAGCTAATAGTAGTCCCAAGGGAGGGGGGCGAACACGCTGACTAACACCCACCCAGAACGGCTCGGATGATGGGGGCAAGCTAGTTGAGGGGGATCAGGAAGTGAGAAATTCAGACAAAGAAAAAAAAACATTTAGAAGGGAAATTGAAGGAAAAGGTAAGTGAACCAACAATTCACTAGCTTAAAATAACCTATTTAGAAAATAGAAAACAAACCTTTACAACCCCTTTAAAGCGGACCTTCAGTCATTTATTCAACTTTGCATCTATTAAACCTTTTGCCTTTGTTGTTTTAACTTTGGATAGTAAAACATTTTTTTTCTGCCAGTAAATACCTTATACAGCCCACTTCCTGTTTCTTGTCTCGTCATTAGCCTAGGCTTATAACACCATGCACAGATCTCTCTCTCGCTCTCGTGTGAGTTTGCCAGGAAGGGAGGGAGGATGAGTCATAAGAAGGCCAATGAGAGCTGCAGGGCTGCAGAGCTGGAGGTGTGCCCCTGTGTGTCTGTGTAAATCCAGGAAGTGAACAGGCAGCAGCTTCAGCTGCCCACAGTTAAAATGGATGCAGCCAGACTCAGTGGAGGGAGATTTCTGCAGCTTATTTGGCAAGTACAGAATCACAGTATACCGGTATATAAAATAATATGAAAAGTGGAACTGCAGAATGGCAAAGATGTTTGTAATACAAATTATGTGAGCAGACTGAAGTTCCTCTTTAAGTTACATTTTAAAGCACAACTTAAAGGAGTTCTCCAAGCTAAAACTTTTAACCCCCGCTGTGCCCGGGCTGTAAAACTATACAAAATAAACTTTCACTTACCTGCCTACGATCCCCCGTTGTTCCGATATCGCCGTCCCGTTCCCCCGGTCCCGGTCTCTTCCACTTCCTGCGGGTCGGTGACTCACAGTGCGCTCAGCCTATCAGCGTCCGCAAAGGGACATTGCTGCGGCCGCTGATAGGCTGAGCGCACTGTGAGTCACCGACCCGCAGGAAGTGGAACAGACCAGGACCGGAGAACGGGGCGGCGATATCGGAACAACGGGGGATCGTAGGCAGGTAAGTGAAAGTTTATTTTGTATAGTTTTACAGCCCGGGCACAGCGGGGGTTAAAAGTTTTAGCTTGGAGAACTCCTTTAATAGACTTTGAAAAAAGGTTGTTACCAAGATACTGAACTTTTTGAAATAGGTTTTTTAAGTTGTTCAATAAATAGACCAGAACACAGATATACAGTTCATCTTATCAAAATGTCTGTACTATGGGAGGTATCCCATAGAGAATAAACATGGGAAACAATAGGTGGCATAACATTAGCCACTGACTGCATATCTACCAGTACCTTGAAAAAAAAATGATTATGCCCCAAACTTCTTAATTTGTCATGGGTTCCAGATGTCTGGATTCTGTCTGGACTTCATGAGCATGAAACTATCTGAACGACCAGGCAGAAATAAAAAACAGCCTTTAACCCCTTACCCCCTGGACCAATATGCAGCTAAATGCCCAGAGGTGTTTCTACAATTTGGCACTGCGCTGCTTTAACTGGTAATTGCGCGGTCATGCAATGTTGTACCGAAACGAAATTTACGTACTTTTCTTCCCACAAATAGAGCTTTCTTTTGGTGGTATTTGATCACCTCTGCGGTTTTTATTTTTTGTGCTATAACCAAAAATAGAGCGACAAGTGTGAAATATTTTTTTACCTTTTTCTATAATAAATATCCCCCAAAATATATAAAAAAACATTTTTTTCCTCAGTTTAGGTCGATACGTATTCTTCTACATATTTTTGGTAAAAAAAAAATCGCAAGAAGCGTTTATCGGTTGGTTTGCGCAAAATGTATAGCGTTTACAAAATAGGGGATAGTTTTATTGCATTTTTATTAATTTTTTTTTTTTTACTACTAATGGTGGCGATCAGCGATTTTTTTCGTGACTGCGACATTGTGGCGGACACTTCGGACAATTTTGACACATTTTTGGGACCATTGTCATTTTCACAGCAAAAAAAATGCATTTAAATTGCATTGTTTATTGTGAAAATGACAGTTGCAGTTTGGGAGTTAACCACAGGGGGCGATGAAGGAGTTATGTTTCACCTAGTGTGTGTTTACAACTGTAGGGGGGTGTGGCTGTAGGTCTGATGTCATCGATTGTGTCTCCCTATAAAGGGGATGACACGATCGATGCAGCCGCCACAGTGAAGCACGGGGAAGCCGTGTTTACATACGGCTCTCCCCGTTCTTCAGCTCCGGGAGCGATCGCGAGGGGGCGGCTAGAAACGAATAGCCGCCCCCTCATCCCGGATCGCTCCCACACGATTACCGACCGCCGCGTGTACCGGGGGGGGTCCCGATCGGACCCCCGACCCACGCCTAGGCAGTGACGTGCGGGCACGTCGTTCTGCCTGTCCGTGCCATTTTGCCGACGTATATGTACATCCGGCGGTCGTTAAGCGGTTAAAGTGTTACTAAACCCAGTAATATGAAAATAGTTCATCCGTCCCCCCCACAGTGCCCACAGCTTATAAATCTTCATTTACCATTAAAATACTGCCACTATATACCTTTTTGGATGATCTGTATACCATGGTTACATCATAAACTGCACAGTTTCTCCAGTGCTGAGAGTTCAGATAGGAGGAGATTTCGACTGCAGCCTGTATACACGCCCACATGTGTGATGTCAATATAATGTGACCTGGCCATCTCTGAGAAAAGTTCTCTCCAGCATAGAAGACACAACTGAGCATGTGCAGGTCGGCTACTCTGCCTGTGTTAGCTGGCCTTCCCCAGATAGACATCCTGCTTTGAAATGATCCGACGAAGGAGCCGCACATGCTTCGAAACGCGTTACCGCCCCTTCTCCCAACTGACACCATCAGCCTTGTGTGTCCCACAGTGCTTTTTACCCTTTGTGCACTTTATAAAATTTTGCATACTGCACTTAGAGGCGCCTTTCTGTTCCTTTTTTAGGTCTTCAGGTAAACAACTGTGCATCTGTAATCTTTTATGTCTAAATTATGTTTAATATCTTTATTAAAAACTTAAAAGATAAGTGAAAATAAATTGAATGGGAACAGAAACATGAAAGAAACTGCTATTATGATTTAAGGGGTTTTCCACCTCTGCTAAATATGGCAACATAGAATATCATTTGTGAATAATGAAACTTTAACCACTTGTCCACCGGGCCTATTTTGGCACTTCTCTTCTTTATGTTAAAATCACAATGTTTTTGCTAGAAAATTAATCAGAACCCCCAAACATTATATATTTTTTTTTAGCAGACACCCTATGGAATAAAAATTTTTTCTTGCATGGTATTTGCGCAATAATTTATTAAGCGCATTTTTTTGGGGGAAAAAAAACGGTTTCATGTATTAAAAAATAACAAAACAGTAAAGTTAGCCCAATTTTTGTGTATAATGTGAAAGATGATGTTACGCCGAGTAAATAGATACCTAACATATCGCGCTTTAAAATTGCGCACACTCATGGAATGGCGCCAAACTTCAGTACTTAAAAATCTCCATAGGCGATGCTTTAAATTTTTTTACAGGTTACTATTCGAGTTACAGAGGAGGTCTAGTGCTAGAATTGTTGCACACGCTCTAACGCACGCGACGATACCTCACATGTGGGATTTGAACTGCGTTTACATATGTGGGCGGGACTTGCATGCGCGTTCGCTTCTGAGCGCGAGCTACCGGGACAGAGGCGTTTTAAAAAAAATATATATTTTAATTTTATTTTTATTTTACTTAATTTTTTTATTTTTACACTTTTTTTCCCCCCTTGTAATAGGAATCACAGTGACAGGTCCTCTTTATGGAGAGATATGGGATCAATAAGACCCCACATCTCTCCTCCAGGCTTACAAGCATGAGATTGTGAAAAAAATTCACAGATCTAATGCCGACAGCTGCGATTGCGGCTTTGTTTACTTCCGGGTATCGGGTGTGACGTCATAACGTTGCGCCGGTACCTCCGACGGTCATAGAGATGGCTGGTGACCATCTGGTCACCAGTCATCTCTATGCTTCCCAGCGAGCGCCGGGTGATTCGCTCTCCAGGGGCCCCTGATGGCACGGGAGAGCCCAGAGAAGCACCGGATGGCGGCGGGAGGGGGGGGACGTCCCCTCCCTGCTGCCTATAAGAACGATCAAGCGTGGGATTTTTGTTTTACAGGACTAGATAGGTTAGTCTTAGATCAGTAATGGTGAACCTTGGCACCCCAGATGTTTTGGAATTATGTTTCCCATGATGTTCATGCACTCTGTAGTTGAGCATCATGGGAAATGTAGTTCCAAAACATCTGGGGTGCCAAGGTTCGCCAATAACTATGTTAAATTGTGCTTACAAGTAGATTTAAAGATTTTAGTTTGAGGCTGAACTTCCACTTTAAGGGCTCATTCACACTTGCCTCCCCTTTTGCTGCAGATGCAGTGGCTGGAGTCCACATATGCCACAGCCGTGACCGAAATTATACCAGCTCACTGAAGGCGATCTATTTAAAGCGGGGGTTCACCCTTAGAGGGCACTTTTCCCCCTTAGATTCCTGCTCGTTATTACTAGGGGAATCGGCTATTTATTTTAAAATATGTGCAGTACTTACCCGTTTACGAGACGCATCCTCTCCGTCGCTTCCGGGTATGGGCTTCGGGAATGGGCGTTCCTTCTTGATTGACAGGTTTCCGAGAGGCTTCCGACGGTCGCATCCATCGCGTCACGATTTTCCGAAAGAAGCCGAACGTCGGTGCGCAGGCGCAGTATAGAGCCGCACCGACGTTCGGCTTCTTTCGTCTACGAGTGACGCGATGGATGCGACCGTCGGAAGCCTCTCGGAAGAATGTCAATCAAGAAGGAACGCCCGCTCCCGAAGACCCATACCCGGAAGCGACGGAAGAAGATGCAGCTCGAAAACGGGTAAGTACTGCTCATATTTTAATACAAATAGCCGATTCCCCTAGACCGAACGAGCAGGAAGCTAAGGGGAGATTTTTTTTTTTTTTTTAAATGGGTGAACTCCCGCTTTAAGTGAATAGGGCTGTGCTGAAACCACTCCACAACCAAGCAGAATGTTTGCAGTTGCGGCACAGTTGTTTGGTACTTTAGGATATTAAAACAGGTGGTCAGGAGGTTATATGTGAGTCGCTCTTCAGAGAGCAAAGCAGGTGTAAATGAGCCCTAATGCCGCGTACACACGGTCGTTTTTCAGCATTAAAAAAAATGACATTTTTCAGCATGTCCAAAAAACAACGTTTTTGCAACTTCATCATTAAAAACGATGTTACCCACACACTATCGTTTTTAAAAAATGATGAACAAAGCGCGGTGACGTACAACACGTATGACGGCACTCTGAAGGGGAAGTTCTATTCGCCTTTGGGCTGCTTTTAGCTGATTCCTTGTTAGTAAAAGACGATTCGCGCTTTTCTGTCTGTTACAGTGTGATGAATGTGCTTACTCCATTACGAATGGTAGTTTTACCTGAACGAGCGCTCCCATCTCATAATTCGCTTCTGGGCATGCGCGGGTTTAAAACGTCGTTTTAGCCCACACACGATCATTTTTTACAACCCGAAAAACGTCATTTTAAAAAACGGCATTAAAAAATGCAGCATGTTCGAATTTTTTTTGTTGTCGTTTTTTAGGTTGCATTCACACATTTCCGCGACAAAACGCGTCGTTTTTCAGCCTTTTTTTTTTGCTGGATGGGTGATTTTACACTGTCGGCTATGCCCAAACGCCGTAGCCACCCGAAAAAAAGGGTCCGGGACTTGTTTTGAGCATCAGGCGTTTCGGCGTTCGGCGTGGAGATGTGAACCATCTCCATAGCCGACAATGTAAAATCACCCCTCCAGCGTATTGCAGGCTGCAACAAATGCTAACAAATTTTTATCTGCTGGAATTTGGAAATATCCGCGGATAAATATCCGCTGGAACGTACACACCAGGGGATCTATACGCTGAAACCGATCCGCTGAGATTTTACAGCGGATGGATCCTCTCGTGTGTACGGGGCCTTAGAAGCCGAAAAACGATGTGAAGCCCACACACGATGATTTAAAATGACGTTTTTAAAAACGTAATTTTTTTTCATGCCGAAAAACGACCGTGTGTACGCATTAGAGTCAAATTTCTATTCATCTACATATTTTCTGTTTTATGTATTAGCGCCTATTCACACTGTGCAGAGACTGGTGTTTTTCTGCACTTGATCAATGGCGGTCATTGTAAGGACATGTAAAAAACAGTCAGCCTTCAGAGCTGCAAGCCCAAAGTACCAGTTATCGGACCTGGTAATAGGCTACTCAGTACCCTATTTTTCTTGGGACTGGAAGTGTGAGGGTTTGACAATACAATCAACTGCTATACTGGACTCAATAATGTTTGGAACTCCAAAAAAGTAATTTCTTTCTTGGTTAGATTATTATATATTAGGATTACAAAAAAATGCAATTATAAAAATAACCCTTAAAGCCCCACACTGGGCAAATTTTTTTTTTTCCTGTTCTTCTGTCTGTAACTCCACACAGTAATGCAAGGCTTTCTCCCAGGTGTGGAGTGTCATGCTCACCCCCTCCCTTGGACTACAGGACAGTCAGGACACCCACTAACACACAAGTCCTTTCTCTATCTGCAATGTAGAGAGCGTCCTGACTCTCCTGTAGTCCAAGGGAGGGGGCGAGCACGACACTCCACACCAGGGAGAAAGCCTTGCATTACTGTGTGGAGTTACAGACAGAAGAACAGGAAGTGAGGATTCTCAGAAGAAATAAGGACATTTAAAATCAAAATTGAACGATGAGGTGAGTGAAGGAGGACTGCACTAAGGTAAAGGAAGCTATTTGGGGAAAAAAAATTGTACCTTTACAACACCTTTAAGCAAATATGTTTTGTGTATCAATCTATCTAATAATAATTTTTACATGGCAGTCACATGCGAATTCAGAAAAACATAGAAAATGTATCTCCTGATATCAGTGAGCCAAACTGAAAGATAACATTGTTAATTCTCGTATGACTGTGAACTTTCTTCAAGGCTGCCTGTGTAGGAGTAGCCAGGGATAAAATACATTTATTTATACTGTAGATCAGCCCTCAAAATTTCCACTCGCCTACTAGCATTTGGCGAGTGGATTTAAGCTGGGGGCGAGTGATGACAGGGCTGCATGACCAATCTCCCTCCAATCTGTGCCTACACTTAGAGTCCCGATGAGATTGGCGGCTGAAGAGGAAAGGTGCATGCTCAGGAAAAGTAGTCTGGTGAGCCGCACACAGGCAGAGCAGTACACAGGTGCTCTCCTTACAATTCTCATTAAGCTATGGGACCCAACAGTATGACCTCTCTGAGCCTGCCCCCCTCCCCCGGGCCCCGACCAATGTAGCTGGAGAGCAGAAAGTAATGAGTGAGGTGGAGGATTGCAAAAATGACCACTCCGGTGCAGTGCTTACTGAAAGTTGCCCTGACATGAGAGCGGCAGCCTTCTAGTTTGTACAGTTTTCTTCTCCTTGTGCTCTATGTAAGTGTCCAACAGTTTAGCCTGAGCACTGTGAGCAGACTGGTCTCAATGTGTGCTGTGCGCTGTCAGTGTGCGCTGTGCTATGGTGTCAATGGCTGTGCAGTTGTGTGGATCTCAGCGCTGGATTGTACTCCCTCCCGCTGTGCTGCAGCTCCTCTCCTCTCTGCCAGCCTGAATAAAAGGGGGAAGTGGGGACATGCAAGCGTGGAGCCGCACACACAGGCTCCTGATGATGAGATGAATGGGAGCGAGAGAGAGGATGAATGGGAGTTGCAGAGGAGACAGCAAGATAATGGGGAAGAGACCCAGTTCTAGTGCCCTGTCCCTTTGGTCTGCCCCCAGTGCCCTGTCCCTTTGGTCTGCCCCCAGTGCCCTGTCCCTCTGATCTGCCCCCAGTGCCCTTTCCCTCTGGTCTGACCCCAGTGCCCTGTCCCTCTGGTCTGCCCCCAGTGCCCTGTCCCATTTTGTTAAAGTTGTTGTTGGTAATATTTAATTTTGTAACTTGATTCTGCATAAAACATTGTCATTCCATGAGATAATCTACGAGGGCGTGTTTACGGGTGCAATTAGGTACAGGGCAGTGTATGAATTAGGGGGGGCAACTGGTGGCGAGTAACTCTTGAGGCCTGGCTAGTAGCTCAGGACTTGAAATTTTGAGCCCTGGTAGATAACATTTCTGCATGCTAATGCTTAACTTACAAAAATTGTGGTATGATGTCGGCTCACCCAAACTGTGGTAGAAAGGTTATCATTCTTGGAGGTAGGATTGACAGCAGAGGATATAGTTGGCCATACGTCAATCTTTTTTTTTTTTTTATTATTAAACCATTTGATATGGATGGGAAAATCACTCCTTCTGTCCTAATATATTTTGACAGCTGGGAGCCTCCCCCACCATCAAAAAAAAACACTGACCAGTGCTGCCGGCTATAGCCGCGGAGGTGATCATGTACAATGGCTGGCTACTCTGATATCACTGTATGTCTGTGCCGCCAGCCATATAGTTAACCCAATACTCAAGAGGAGTAGGAGAATGTGTTTTGGGGGGTAATTCTTAGTATGCTTATCTTGTGTGTTAGAAACATGTTATTTATTGACAACTTTGTAAAAAAGATATTTTAACATTCCTTCCTCATTTTTCAAAAATTTGTGGCAATTTTTTTTTTAAAGACTACTTTGCCTTTTAGAAAATACGTTGGTGTATTTGCTTTCCAAAATGGGGTCATAGACAATGACACAAGAAATGTGATAGGTAGTCAGAAAATTAGACACATAAATGCTCCTTGAAAGCCCAAAGGTGTTCCTTGGATTTTGGGATACTCTAGACCAGTGTTTCTCAACTCCAGTCCTCAAGGCGCTCCAACAGTTTGTGTTTTCAGGATTTCCCTCAGATGAAACGGCTGTGGTAATTACTAAGGCAGTGAAACTGATCAAATCGCCTGTGCAAATTAATAGAAAGTCTATAAAACATGTTGGGGCGCCTTGAGGATTGGAGTTGAGAAACACTGCTCTAGACTGTGAAAAATTCTGACACATTTGGTATCCCCCGTACTCGGAAGGAGTAGCAGAATTTATGTTTTTGGTATAATTGTAAGTACACTGTGTGTGAAAAATTATTTGTGAAAAAAAAATTATTTAATTGCTTAATTTTCCCAAAAATTGTGACTAAAATAAAAATTTCAGAAAACTCATACCTCTAACGAAATACTTTGGGGTGTCTCCTTTCCAAAAAAATTGTAATTTGGAGGGTATTTATACTGTCCTGGCATTTTAGGGCCTCAAAAAATGAAATACATACATATATACAGTATGGGGTAGAATGGCTTAAATTTGTGCGGGTGTAGCGTATCTCCGATACGCTACGCCGCCGTAACTTAGTGAGGCAGGTTCTGTATTCACCAAGAACCTGCGCCCTAAGTTACGGCAGTGTAGCGTAAATCTGCCAGCGTAAGCGCGCCTAATTCAAATTGTGAAGAGGTGGGCGTGTTTTACTTAATTAAAACATGACCCCACGTAAATGACGTTTTTGACTAACGGTGCATGCGCCGTCCGTGAAAGTAACCCAGTGCGCATGCTCCAAATTAACCCGCAAAAAGCCAATGCTTTAGACGTGAACGTAAATTACGCACATCCCCATTCACGGACGACTTACGCAAACAACGTAAAATTTTCAAAATTCGACGCGGGAACGACGTCCATACTTAACATAGGATACGCCTCATATAGCAGGGGTAACTATACGCCGGAAAAAGCCTAACGTAAACGACGTAAAAAAATGCGCCGGGCAAATCTACCTAATTTGCATATTCGCTGCGTAAATATACGGAAGCGCCACCTAGCGGCCAGCCTAAAATTGCAACTAAGATACGACGGCGTAAGAGACTTACGCCGGTCGGATCTTAGTCAAATCTATACGTAACTGATTCTATGAATCAGGCGCATAGATACAACGCCGCACACTCAGAGATACGACAGCGTATCTGGAGATACGCCGTCGTATCTCCTACCTGAATCTACCCCTATATATATATATATATAATTTGATAATTGGTCTATCCTGATGTACTGACTGCCTATCTCATTTTTTTTAAGGCCCTAAAATTATATATATATCATAGTATGTAGACGCTAACTTTTAAACAGACTGATTTGTTTTTGTTTTTTACCAAAGAAATGTAGCAGAATACATTTTGGCTTAAATTTATGAAGAAAGATTATTTCCAAAATTGTATAAAACTAAGAAAAACATTTCGTATTTGTTCATTAATGTAGCAAAAAAGAAAAAACCTTGCAATGATTAAATATCCCCAAAATAAAGCTTTGTCTCAACACAAATGATATAAAATTAATTTGGGCACAGTGTTGCAAGACTGAGTAATTTTCATTCAGAGTGTGACAGCGCAGACAACTGAAAAATGGAGTGGCTGAAGTGGTTAAACAACCAAAAGATGCAAATGTTAACTTGACACACATTAGTGGCATTGGGTGTGCTTAGTGTCTGTGAGATTTGTGAAGCTGTCCTGTCACAATTCACGCCTAAATTGGAATTGGAGATTGTGTGAGACTTTGTTAGGCCCCTTTGATGTGAAGAATTGCATGGGATGGTGCTTTCCAAAAATCATAGAATAAAGTTGGTCCCAATAAAGGCCTAGTTCAAGAATGTTTAAATATATATATCATGGTTTGTAGACTCTGTAAGGCCCCTTTCACACGGGGCGGATCAGTAATGATCCGCCTCTGTATGCTCCGTTTGCTCAGCGGGGATCGCTCCGTTTATCCCCGCTGAGCTGGCGGATGACAGGGCGGTCCTCGCACACTGGAGGGCTGGGTTCACACCTCCGACGGATTTGGATGGCAGCAGGGGTGCGTTGTGTCCCTGTTCTCCATTTCAGGGACAAATCAGGGGAAACCTGAAACAGAGCCAAAGACACACAGGACTTTTGTGCAAGCAGCAATGGAGATGTGTTAATTGGCTCCATAGAGAGCCGTTCACAATCTCCTGTCATGCTAATTGGATTTGGGGGAAACCGCAATCCAATTCGCATAGGTGTAACCCAGCCTTAATTGTCTCAAAAAATTATGTTTTTTTGAAAAAGTTATTTAAAGGGGTTGTACACCCTCGTGTTTTTTCACCTTAATGCATCCTAGGCATTAAGGTGAAAAAACATCTGACAGCCACCCCCGTTTTACTTACCTGAGCCCTGGAATTCATTTGGCGGTGATGCACTGTCCCTCTCTCCTCGGGGTCCCGACTCTTGATTGGATAGATTGATAGCAGTGCAGCCATTGGCTCCCGCTGCTGTCAATCAAATCCAATGACACGGGTGCTGGGAGGCGGGACCGAGTCATACATTCGGCGGCTATGGAGCCAAATGCTAGACTCGGGAGCGTGCCCGCAAGGTAACCCCCTGGGAGAGTGTTTCTCCTAGGGCAGGGGTGTCCAAACTTTTTTCAAAGAGGGCCAGATTTGATGAAGTAAACATGTGTGAGGGCCGACCATTTTGTCTGTCATTCTCTGAATTAAAATTCGGTCTAAGTGTGTTCGTCCGAGCACTAATACACTGCCCAACAAGAATTCTCCTGCCTTTGTGGCCGTGTGTGGTGAAGACATGAGCTTGGGCGTGTTATTTGGATATACTGTATATATCTTTTGTGGCCCCAACGAATCCCGGAGCGTTGCTCAGGACTAAGGATGAGCTCGAGCGTGTTATTTGGATATATCAAATTTATCGGCGTATAACCTTCACTGTGGGAGGTTTCAGGGAAAAATATGTAAATTTTAAATAAAGGATCTTGAAGCAAAATAAGGGTCAGAGCCCATCTGCAGCCTCACCATTGCCATCAGTGCAGCCTGATCGATGCCCATCTGCAGCTTCGAAGGGGACAGGGAAGGGGCGGGATGAGCACCAACAGATTACATACAGGAGAATCTCCTGTTTACTCGGCAGCCTCTTTAATACAAAGTCCTGCCTCCTATGATAGACAGAACAGTTGTCCAATGGCAGCCCAGGAGATGGGACTTACTATTACAGATGCCGCAGAGTAAAGAGAAGATTCTACTGTATGTACTCCTGTATGCCCCCTCCGAGGCAGCACCAATAAATACAATACATATCTTTTGTGGCCCTGTGGGCCACAAAAGATATGAATCCAAAGCACCAGGGGGGCCGTAATAAACTGGAACGTGGGCCGCATTTGGCCGGTGGGCCTGACTTTGGACATGCCTGTCCTAGGGGGTTATCTGATGCGGGGAGGAGCCGTGAGAGCTTCCGGGGGACCTCAGAAGACGTGTTCGGACTGCACAGTGGAGGTAGAGTCGGTTCACACAGGGGCAACATGACTTCCAGCACGACTTTGGGAGGCAACTTGGACACGACTTGAGTATGAATCATCAGGCAACTTACAAGGCAACTTCAAGTCGCCTCCAGGACAGGAGGCTTTCCAGTGGCCAATCAAACAACAATCAGCTCTGTGGGAGGGAGGGGTTTGCCTGAGAAATGTATGTTATCTTCCTGGAAAGTTGCTTCAGTTAAGACAGTGATCAGACTTCTGAGGCGACTTCCATTGAAATCAATGGGTACAAGTTGCCTACAAGTCGGATTGAAGTAGTACAGGAACCTTTTCGGAGACGGTTCTATTCACTTCCATTGATTTTCTCAACCGCGCGACTTGGGACGACTTGGGGAGAATTCAAGTCAGATCTCAGGTCGCCCCAGTGTGAACCGGCTATAACATGTTTGTTATTTAAAAACAAAACAAAAACAAAGCTTTACAGTCACTTTAAAGGGGTTGTAAAGGTAAAAAAAAAAATCACCTTAATGCATCCTATGTATTAAGGTGAAAAAACATCCGACGGTACCGCCCCCCCCCCCCCGAACCCCCGTTTTACTTACCTGACCCCTCGAAAGTCCCACGCGCGTCCATGTGATCCTCTTCAGTTCCCAGCCTGGCCGTTGATTGGCTAGGCTGGACAGATTGATAGCAGTGCAGCCATTGGCTGCCGCTGCTGTCAATCACAGCGGATGACGCGGCGCGCCGGGGGGCGGGGCCGAGTGATACAGTCGGCGGCTATGCCCGCCCCTGTATCACGGGAGCGCGCTTGCAAAAGCTTTCCACCATGCAAGCTCGCTCACATTAAGGTGGAAAGCTTTTGCGAGGAGGAGCCGAGACAGCCGCCGAGAGACCCCAGAAGACAGGGTTAGGGGACACTCTGTGCAAAACGAGCTGCACAGTGGAGGTAAGTATAACATGTTTGTTATTTAAAAAAAACAAAAAAAGTTTGCCTTTAGTGTTCCTTTAATCACTTGCTTACTGGGCACTTAAAGGGGTTGTAAAGGAAAACATATTTTTTTCATAATAAGCATCCTTTACCTGCAGACATTCCTCTTTTCACTTCCTCATTGTTAGTTTTTGCTCAGAAGTTGCTCTATTTCTTCTCTGTTCTGTTCACTTCCTGCTTGTCTGATTTTACTGACCACCGTGATGGGAGGCTTTACAGCGGTGGTCAGTAACGTGCTCACCCCCTCCTGGGAACTACATCTGTGTGGCAGGTGTGAATTACTGGGCGTGCCGTAATGCATACTGGGAAATGTAGTTCTTTCATGAACGAGCACCGCAAACCAGGAAGTGAATGAGAGAACAGAAACTAGAATGCCGGAGGTGATATAGATGAAGGAATTTAATAGGTATTTACTCGTTTTTTAACAGAATCATTACACTATTCTGTCTATCTGCCTTGCAGACATTAATTTTATGCAACATTTTTTTTCCTTTACAACTCGTTTGTTTTTCACAAATAGAGCTTTCTTTTTATGGTACTTGATCACCTCTGCGGTTTTTATTTTGGTTAAAAGACATTTGTTTTAAAAAAAAAAAAATGTTTTTATATTTTGTTATACAATTTTGCAAACAGGTAATTTTTCTCCTTCATTGATGTACGCTGATGAGGCTGCACTGATGGGCACCGATGGACTGCACTAGTGGGCACTGATAGGTGGCACTGGTGGGCACTGATAGACGACACTGGTGGGCACAGATAAGCGGCACTGAGAGGTGGCACTGAAGGGCATTGATAGGTGGCACTGGTGGGCACTGAGAAGTGGCACTAATAGGTGGCATAGATAGGTGGCACTGATAGCTGGCAGTGATGGGCACTGATGGGTGGCAGTGATGGGCACTGATGGGTGGCAATAATGGGCACTGGTAGGTTACACTGATAGGCATTATTGCTAGGTGGCACTGATTGGCATCATTGGTGGGCATTGATAGGTGGCACTTGTGGGCATTGATAGGTGGCACTTGTGGACATTGATAGGTGGTACTTGTGGACATTAATAGGTGACACGTGGGCACTGGCAGGTAACAATGGCAGGTGGCACTGGCAGGCGGTTTTCATGGGCACTAATGAGGCTGATGTGCCTCCTTCCTCTTTGGGACCGATGTCCCTTGTGCACAAGCCGGTGATCTGGTGGGAGTCATTATCTGAGGGATAGGTTTATCATTTTATAAAAAAAAAGCAAAACAACTAAGATTTACAAACACTTTGACCTCCAGCAGTCCCAAGGTCACCTGTCCATTTTACCAAAACAAGTAAGTTATTACCCAAAATAATTTTGCGACAGAGCCCATTCATTAGTCTTAGGCCTCTTTCACACGATCGGACCTTTCAGGTCCGCATGTCAGTTTTGATGGCGGACCTGAACGGCCGCTTCATGCAGTACTATGGAGCGTCGGATGTCAGCGGAGACATGTCCGCTGACATCCGACCCGATCCGATCCACCAAAATCAGACGGATGGTGATACGTCCCCATCCGTCCATGGCGGATCGGATCGGGTGAGATCTAATGAAAACGGACATGCTGTCCGTTTTCATCAGATCTCTCTATAGGAGACAGCGGTGCGACCGTAGCGACGGAGTCCGTCTGTGTGGACGAGGGCTTAATGTCAGGGGAGGGGGATAAACCACAATCACTACATTATAGTAGTACAATATATTATAGTAAATATTATTATAGTAAAATAGAAATAAAAGGTCTGCATCCATTGTGGTTGAATTTCTGAAACCGTGCTCATGTTTATTTATTGTAGTATATAAGTATTACCACTGATTTACTGGGCACATTAACTAAAAGTTCACAAAATGCTCAGAAGTAAAGCAAAATAATTCAGTGAGTTATTTTATGTATATTTTCATGCAAAGCAGCTCATTATATATCAGCTTTTCCTTGCCAGTTGAAGACTGATAAAAGCTGGACCCTGTATGGTTGGCATGTATTACTGCACAACGTTGCTGTTTTGATTGTTAAATACGTCTAGACACACACACACAAAAAGATCGTCATTGTATTGTGCAGGATGGAGAAGAGTCTAAAACAGGCATGCATTCCACAGAAGGAACTACATATGTGCAGCTACTTGTTGTGTGGTTTTATATTCTCTATAAATTAGAACGCAGCAAAAAGCCAAACCAGCTTTTTAAGAGACTGATATCTTTTTTCCTCTCTCAAAATATCAAATGGAACATTATATGCAGAGTCAGATTCAGAATACTTTAATAATCCTAAAGGGAAATATTTGTGATACAGCCTCATTCAACAAAGACAACACAAGATCTCAATAATGAACAGAACAAAGCATAACGACACAATAAAATTACCAACAACAGCAATTAGTACAAATAAAACAAATTAAAACGATACTATAATAAAAAAAACATCCATACTATTAAAATAAAACATAGAATAAATAAGACAGAAAATCACACTACCAAAATGCAAATAATACACCACCAATATAATACCCAAAATATTAACATAATACCAACATACTATAAAAACGATATAAAAGTCCTGATCATAAACTAGATAAAATCTTCACATCGGCCCTTCCAGACAATAATTATATGATTAAAAAACGAATTTCCAATCTTAAATAAGAGCAGAATCTTCTACTTATTTGCTAATGTGCTAAGCTTTGTCACTGCATTAAAGTGGTTGTAAACCCTCTGATCATACTTTCACCTACAGGTAAGCCTACATTAAGGCTTACCTGTAGGTGTTTGCAATATTTCCTTAACCTACATGGTTAAGAAGATATTTGCAGAAAATTGGGCACCAATGTCTACGGCGTATGCGCACCGTAGACAGCGGCGCAGGCGCACTGGGCGTGCCGGGTTTTGAATAGAAATATGCCGGAAAGTGCCGGTTCCGCGCGCATGCGCGGGATTGACGTCATCGCCGCTCCGGCCACTCACATCGCCGGGGCGGCGATACCCAGAAGTAACCTCCGGGAGCGATGGCTGCAGCTGGAGGGGAAGACTAGGACAGCTTTGGGGGCTTCGATCTAAGGTAAGTAATACATAATGAGCTAGTATGCTGGTCATACTAGCTCATTATGCCTTTGTCTTGCAGATTTTTATTTAAAAAATTGGGTTTACAACCGCTTTAATGCAAAATGACTGATCATAAACATAAAATAAAGTGTTCACAATTTTCAAACCTGTCCCTGTATTCCTCTGAAGAGAATTTATATAGGAATATTAGTATGTGATTATATGCACCACCATAGAGGTATTCTATCTATCTCTATCTATCTATCTATCTATCTATCTATCTATCTATCTATCTATCTATCTATCTATCTATCTATCTATCTATCCTGTATTTATAGTATATATAGTATTTATAGTAATGACCACATAGTATGTGTGTGTGTGTGTATATATATATATATATATATATATATATATATATATATATATATATATATATATACATATATATATATACACACACACACACAGTGGGCCAGATCCACAGAAGAATTACGCCGGCGTATCTATTGATACGCCGCGTAATTTCAAAGTTCCCGTGTCGTATCTTTGTTTTGTATCTACAAAACAAGATACGACTGCATCTGGGATCGATCCGACTGGCGTTCGTCTTAGTACGCCGTCGGATCGTAGGTGCATTTTTCTGCCGGCCGCTAGGTGGCGTTTCCGTCTAATTCCGCGTCGAGTATGCAAATTAGCTAGATACGGCGATCCACGAACGTACGTCCGGCCGGCGCATTTTTTTATGTCGTTTCCGTAAGGCTTTTTTCGGCGTATAGTTATGCCTGCTATATGAGGCGTATCCTATGTTAAAGTGGAGTTCCACCCATAAATATAACCTTACATCAGTAGTTTTAAAAAAATGTCATTAGTCCTTTATGACATTTTTTTTTTTTTTTAGATGCCTTCAAAGTGTTGTTGCTATGCAGAATAGTTAATCTTCCTACTTCCTGCACCTAGGTGCTTAATGCTTCCTAACCTACACCGCACAGACTCCTGGGAATGTAGTGGGTGTAACTTTCCAGGAGTCTGTGCACTCCCCAGTCTCAAAGAATCATGTGACTTGGACAGCACAGGTGCTGAAACCTGATCTGACACTGCTTGTGCAGCACTGAGCATGTGCGAGATCTGCAAGGCTGAAATCCAGGAAGTCATACAGTCTGGCTTCATGATGCCCACACTTAAGATGGCCCCAGTCAATTTCTATTTTATAAAGTGTCTAAATGCTGTAACAACCTAACAAAACGGACCTTAGTTTACAGACTAACTAGACTAGAATACATTAAGCTTGTGTATTACAGGGGTATTTATATATAAAAAGTGAAATTGTGGCCGGAACTCCGCTTTAAGTATGGCCGTCTTTCCCGCGTCGTTTGCGTAAGTCGTTCGCGAATAGGGATTTGCGTAGAATGACGTCATCGTCGTAAACATTGGCTTGTTCCGGTTTATTTTCGAGCATGCGCACTGGGATACCCCCACGGACAGCGCATCACATACATTTGAATTGCGCGCCCTTACGCCGCCAAAGTTACACTACGCCGCCGTAACTTACGGCGCAAATTCTTTGAGGATAAGGAAAATGCGCTGTAAGTTACGGCGGCGTAGTGTATCAGAGATACGCTACGCCGGACGTAGGAATGCGCTGCACTACGAGGATCTGGCCCCATATATGTATGTATGTATATATATTCCCCAATAACAATGTATCCCTTGTGACTGGTACTTAATTCTCCCGAGGCACATCTGGAAGAAATTTGAGTTTCTTAACAACATACCTAAGGAACTTGCAACTCACTCCAGATATAAGATTCCAGGTTTGGAATGTGCATAGAGTTTACAGCAATAATTTAGAGTAATTATTACCATTCAAGCTACAGTAGGTGATTTGGTTCATTCATAAAATGTGTCCCAAACAGTCCTCTGCACGTTGCAGGATCCAACCCTCTTACACAAGTCTTCCAAGTAATAAGTAACCAGTGCAACTCATCCTTGACTGATAAAAAATGTTAGTTTGAAAACAGATAATCCTGCGGCTGGTAGAGGCACAAAAGGACTGGCAGCTAAAACAGATGTTGCCTAAGGTTATGCTGGCCATTCCTACAGGCTGGATGAAAGCAAGCTTGGCAGATTCCTCCATCCACACAGGGCAAATTTAGTTGCTTGATTCCCCTATGAACACAGTCAGTGTTGGTGGGGGAATCCCTCCCGTGGATCCATCGTGTTCTCAGAGGGGATGTGAGAACACATTGATTACTGATAGCAGCTATAATAGCCGTTAGCAATAATCGCATGTAAAATCAGACAGGTTGGTTGTACCCAAGTTGATATATCGATCAACTTGGGTACATTCAGTCCACCCATACATGGTTCAACTCTTGGCCAGTCCCTATTGAACCCGGCCAATATTCGAACCGTATATGGCCAGCTTAACAATGACACCTAGGAAACATCGAATGACGACTCCCACCAAGCCTTAGATAATGACAACTAATAAAGTTTGGATAATAATTCCTACCAAACCTAGGATAATGACTCCCACCACACCTCAGATAATGACTCCCACCAAACCTAGGATAATGACTCCCACCAAAACATAGGATAATGACTCCCACCAAACCTAGGATAATGACTCCAACCAAAACTTAGGATAATGACTCCCACCAAACCTAGGATTATGACTCCCACCAAACCTAGGATAATGACTCCCACCAAACCTAGGATAATGACTCCCACCACACCTCAGATAATGACTCCCACCAAACCTAGGATAATGACTCCCACCAAAACATAGGATAATGACTCCCACCAAACCTAGGATAATGACTCCAACCAAAACTTAGGATAATGACTCCCACCAAACCTAGGATTATGACTCCCACCAAACCTAGGATAATGACTCCCACCAAACCTAGGATAATGACTCCCACCAAACCTAGGATAATGACTCCCACCAAACATAGGATAATGACTCCCACCAAAACATAGGATAATGACTCCCACCAAACCTAGGATAATGACTCCCACCAAACCTAGGATAATGATTCCCACCAAACCTACGATAATGACTCCCACCAAAACCTAGAATAATGACTCCCACCAAACCTAGGATAATGATTCCCACCACACCTCAGATAATGACTCCCACCAAACCTACGATAATGACTCCCACCAAACCTAGGATAATGATTCCCACCACACCTCAGATAATGACTCTCACCAAACCTAGGATAATGACTCCCACCAAACCCAGGATAATGACTCCCACCAAAACCTAGGATAATGACTCCCACCAAACCTAGGATAATGACTCCCACCAAAACCTAGGATAATCACTCCCACCAAACCAAGGATAATGACTCCCACCAAACCTAGGATAATGACTCCCACCAAACCTAGGATAATTATTCCCACCACACCTCAGATAATGACTCCCACCAAACCTAGGATAATGACTCCCACCAAAACATAGGATAATGACTCCCACCAAACCTAGGCTAATGACTCCCACCAAAACATAGGACAATGACTCCCACCAAACCTAGGATTATGACTCCCACCAAACCTAGGATAATGACTCCCACCAAACCTATGATAATGACTTCCACCAAACCAAGGATAATGACTCCCACCAAACCTTAGGATAATGACTCCCACCAAACTATAGGATAATGACTCCCACCAAACTATAGGATAATGACTCCCACCAAAACATAGGATAATGACTCACACCAAAACATAGGATAATGACTTCCACCAAACATAGGATAATGACTCCCACCAAAACATAGGATAATGACTCCCACCAAACCTAGGATAATGACTCCCACCAAACCTAGGATAATGACTCCCACCAAACTATAGGATAATGACTCCCACCAAAACATAGGATAATGACTCCCACCAAAACATAGGATAATGACTCCCACCAAAACCTAGGATAATGACTCCCACCAAACCTAGGGTTATGACTCCAACCAAAACTTAGGGTAATGACTCCCACCAAACTATAGGATAATGACTCCCACCAAAACATAGGATAATGACTCCCACCAAACAATAGGATAATTATTCCCACCACACCTCAGATAATGACTCCCACCAAACCTAGGATAATGACTACTAATGAAACCTACTGTAGAATAGTGATAATGACTCCTACGAAACATAAGATAATGTTTCCTACCAAATATAGGATAATGACTTCTACCAAACATAGGATAAAGCCTCCTACCTCTTCCAAATAACAGAGGGTGCACCAGCAGAATGAGAAGATGCCTCCACAGATCTGCTTGCATCTCTTCCATAGATCCAAGGGCACCAGAAGAAATGGGCACACAATCCAGAGGTGGGTGCAACAGTTTCTTGAAGGGTGGTAAATAGGGATCGCCACACAATCCGGAATTCCAGATTCACATAACAGAAACACACACACACTCACAGAGTTACACCACAAAGATGAAAGGGAAGGAGCACATGCTCAGAAAATGAAAATATTGCTTTGCCGAAAGAGTAGTTGATGCTTGGAACAGACTTCCAGCAGCGGTGGTGAGTCAGTCAACAGTAAGTGAATTCAAACATGCTTGGGACAAACATAGATCTACACAAAAGTTAAAAAATGAAAAAAAAAAAGGGGGGGGCAGCAGACTTTCCTGCTGTCACTCTATGTTTATATGGTAAAAATAAGTCATATTAAACAGAAGTAGCTGTCAACATGAGATGAAACCTACAACACAACGGAACATCTGGACACATGTACACAAGCTGTATTAGAACACAAGCAGAATACAGAGTTAGTAGTCACACAGGTCACATCCAGCACACAGGGGACTCCAGGGGACAAGTCCTCAGCAGGGGGTCACTATTGCCTGTAGTGGATCCGCACAGTGACCCAGGTCCAGTGCTGCTGCTGCTGTGTACAAAGCTATGCAGCAGAATGAGTGAGCAGAGCCCGGGTGACGTCTGCACAGCAGTCTCCTCAGTGGCTCCAACTTCAGCAATGCCAGAGGTGGAGTCTGCAGAGGGGGAGGGGATGGGGACTTCGCTTCGTTTTCTTTTTAAAGCCATTTGTGTTATTATGAGGTTTCAGATTTTTGGCTTTACACCAACGAAGGCTGACGGGTATAATAATAGCCATCCACTTGTACTACTTTTCTGGAAACATTTGTTAATAGTCTGTAATTCTCATCCAGTTTGCTGGAATCCAAAAATCTTTTTGTTTATAAACTGCACCCCCCCTCGTGTGATCCTTTACAGCCCCCTTCCTTTTAGGAGTCCCTTTAAATCAACTGCTTTGATGGTGGAATTTAACAGGAATACTTTTACTTTTATAAGGGGGGGGGGGGGGTGTTAGGAATAAAAATGTAAGGGCAAACTAATAATATTTAGCCACTAAACTGGGCAGCTCCTGAATTATTAAAAAGTTAAAATGTATGTAAACACCAAAGTTGACTGTGGGCCTGATTCTCCAAGAATCTGCGGCGGCATCGCGTAAGCTATTTACACTACGCCGCCGCAACTTACTGGAGCAAGTGCCGTATTCCTCAACCACTTGCTCCTTAGTTTGCGGCGGCGTAGTGTAAAAGGCCCGGCGTATCCCCGCGTAATTCAAACAGGGAGGCTTATATTTAAATTAAGCGTGCCCCGTGCCGATCGAACTGCGCATGCGCAGGGCTAAAAATAGCCCAGTGCGCATGCTCCAGTTCTCGACGGAAAACGTCAATGACGCCGACGTGTGCGTCATTGACGTAAAGTCGTATTCAAGAACGACTTACGAAAACGACGTACCCGACGGGAAAAGACGACGCGGACCCGACGCCATACTTAACATGGCATACGTCGGACTGGCGTAAGGTTACCCCTCATAGAGCAGGGGTAACCTTACGCTTACGCAAACGACGTAAGCGACGGTTACGCGACGCGATTTCGTTCGGGAATCGGCGTATCAGGCTCATTTGCATAAACAAATGAGACCTGAACGTAAACGCCACCTAGCGGCCGGCTACGAATTACATTTAAGATCCGACAGTGTAAGTGACTTACACCTGTCGGGTCTTCAGCGTATCTATGCGAAAATGATTCTAGGAATCACTGGCATAGATACGCGGGTCAAAAAACAGAGATACGACGGAGTTTCCTGAGATACTCCGTCGTAACTCTTCTGAGAATATGGCCCTTAATCTTTTTTTTAAATACTTTTTATTTCATAAATCTGCATTTAATATTATTATTAGTTAGGTACTTATATATCGCTGTCAATTTTACGCAGCGCTTTACATATACATTGTACCGTTTTAGAGATAGATCTTCTCCGCCGCTTCCGGGTATGGGCTGCGGGACTGGACATTCCTTCTTGATTGACAGTCTTCCGACGGTCGCATCTATCGCGTCAGGATTTTCCGAAAGTAGCCGAACGTCGGTGCGCAGGCGCCGTATAGAGCCGCACCGACGTTTGGCTTCTTTCGGCTACTCGTGACGCGATAGATGCGACCGTCGGAAGCCTGTCGGAAGACTGTCAATCAAATAGGAACGCCCAGTCCCGAAGACCCATACCCGGAAGCGGTGGAGAAGATCGCTCTCTAAAACGGTAAGTACTGCGTCGTTTTTAAAAAACCTACCCGATTCCCCTTGACAAAATGAGCATGAATCTAATCTTAAACATTTTTTTTAGGGTGAACTCCCGCTTTAACCTACCAGCATGTCATTTACAAACATTAACAATATCACATTTCATCATTATCAATTCCTTTGTTTCTTTCATATTAACCACTTCCTGACGGCCGTACGACTTTATACAGCTGCAGTGTGGATCTTAATTGCCGGGAGGTCGTCTATATACGGCCTCCAGCCACTGCGGGCGCCGACGGCGGCGCCCGCATGCCCGCCACATCACTGAGATGCCGATGCGCGTGCCTGGTGGCCGCGATGTCCGCCAGGCACCCGCGATCGGCGGTTACAGAGACAAGGACGTGGATCTGTGTGTGTAAACACAGAGCTCCACGTCCTGTCAGGGAGAGAGGAGACCGATCTGTGTCTCTTGTACATAGGGACACAGATCGGTCACCTCCCCCAGTCAGTCCCCTTCCCCCACAGTTAGAAACACTACGCAGGGTACACATTTAACCCCTTCCTCACCCCCTAGTGTTAACCCCTTCAATGCCAGTCACATTTATACAGTAATTAGTGCATATTTATAGCACTGATCGCAGTATAAATGTGAATGGTGCCAAAAATGTGTCAAAAGTGTCCGATGTGTCCGCCATAATGTCGCAGTCCCAATAAAAATCGCAGATCGCCACCATTACTAGTAAAAAAAAAAAAAAAAAATGCTGTCCCCTATTTTGTAGACACTATGGGCCAGATTCACAGAAGAGATACGACGGCGTATCTCCTGATACGCCGTCGTATCTCTGAGAGTATCTATGCGGCTGATTCATAGAATCAGTTACGCATAGATAGCCCTAAGATCTGACAGGTGTAATTGACTTACACCGTCGGATCTTAGGATGCAATACTTCGGCCGCCGCTGGGTGGAGTTTGCATCGTTTTCCAGGGTCGGGTATGCAAATGAGGTTTTACGGCGATCCACGAAGGTTTTCGCGTTCGTTACGTCGCCGCTAGTAATTTTTTCCCGTCGCAAAGTTAAGCCTCCTTTAACATGGCTTAACTTTAGACGAGCCATGTTAAAGTATGACCGTCGTTCCCGGGTCGAATTTCAATTTTTTTTTTTTTTTGCGTAAGACGTCCGGGAATACGAAAGTACATTACGCACGTCGCCGTTCAAAAAAAATTACGTCACTTCGCGCAAAGCACGGCGGGAATTTCAAAACGGAGCATGCGCAGTACGTCCGGCGCGGGAGCGCGCCTAATTTAAATGGTGCCCGCCCCATTTGAATTAGGCGGGCTTGCGCCGGACGCCTTTACGTTACACCGCCGTAAGTTTACACGCAAGTGCTTGGTGAATCAGGCACTTGCGCTGAAAACTTGCGGCGGTGTAACGTATAGACGATACGTTACGCCGCCGCATTTATATGCGAATCTGGCCCTATAACTTTTGCGCAAACCAGTCGCTTATTGCAATTTTTTTTTTTTTTTTACCCAAAAAATGTAGAAGAATACGCATCGGCCTAAACTGAGAATTTTTTTTTTTTTTTTAATTTGGCTATTTATTATAGCAACAAGTAAAAAATATTGTTTTTTTTAAAAAAAATTACGCTCTTTTTTTGTTTATAGTGCAAAAAATTAAAACCGCAGAGGTGATCAAATACCACCAAAAGAAAGCTCTACTTGTGGGGAAAAAAAGGATGTCAATTTTGTTTGGGAGCCACGTCGCACGACCGCGCAATTGTCAGTTAAAGCGACGCAGTGCCGGAAGCTGAAATTTCACCTGGGTAGGCGGGAGGTATATGTGCCCAGTAAGCAAGTGGTTAATAAATGACTATATCTGTGCTAATTTCCAGGTGAGTTGGATAAAATTCACTTAAAGCAGTATTTTATTTATCATTTATTAGGGCTGTGCGTTAAACGCGATATTAACGGCGTTAACGCAAACCCATGTTAACGCCGTCAATATTTTTATCGCGCGATTAACGCAGGAGCCCTCGGGGTGGACGTGCAGAGTGTGCAGCGGCGCGGCGCGGCTTACCTTCTCGCTGGGTTCACAGGCAAGTTACTCACCTTGTCCCTGGATCCAGCGATGCCACCCCGCTGTGTGATCGAGCGGGTCCTCCTCGCTTGGCGGGTCCTCCTCGCTCGATTCACAGTGCCTGTGTGCCGCCGATCTCCGTTCCCTGCGACGTTACGACGCACGGGAGCGGAGAACGGCGCCAAATTCAAAAAAGTAAACAAACACAATACACACAGTATACTGTAATCTTATAGATTACAGTACTGTATGTAAAAAATACACACACCCCTTGTCCCTAGTGGTCTGCCCAGTGTCCTGCATGTTCTTTTATAAAATAAAAACTATTCTTTCTGCCTGAAACTGTAGATTGTCCAAAAGTGTCCCTTTATGTCAAAAATGGTTTTAGATCAGCTAGAAAACAGCGATCATAAATTATAATCACTTTCAGAATTGTGCGATATTTGTGGGGAAATTCGTCATAAATTAGATAGATTAATCGTGAGTTAACTATGACATTAATGCGATTAATCGCGATTAAAAATTTTAATCGTTTGACAGCACTATTATTTATTTATTACAGGTTCTTTTATATCGCCGTCAATTTACAAGGAGCTCTACATACAGTATACATTGTACATTCCTCAAGAAATGTACAATCTAAGATTAAAAAATAAAATAAAATCTAAGGTAATGCGTTGCAGATGTTCTGGGGTGCCATTAATTCCTAATAGCACCCACAGATGCAGATGCATGGGCATTTTCACATGCCAAAAAAGCATGGTACAAAAAAGCATGGTACTGCAGTGTTTTGTTGTGATGTGATTTTTAACCACATGAAGCCCAGGCCAATTCTGGCAATGTTTTTGCTAGAAAATTACATAGAACCCCCAAACACTATATATAGATATATGTGCCCCAGGACAAAGTCGGTTTTGACGAAATGACGTAGGGAGAAGCGGCGTGCTGATGTCATCACTACACAAGAAAGTCCCGGAGTGAACGGGCTGTGTTAGCCGGCCCGCTATACAATTTTCAGATGCGATTTTTTTTATCTTCACACTGTAAGTAATTTCATCCTATGCATTAAGGTGAAAAACATCTGACAGCCACCCCTGTTTTACTTACCTAAGCCCTGGAATGTCCCACCACGAGGATGTGCTGCATCTTTGCCCGGGGTTCTCGACTTGATTGGATAGATTGATAGCAGCGCAGCTATTGGCTCCCGCTGCTGTCAAACAAACCCAATGACGCGGGCACCAGGGGGGGGGGGGCCGTGCCCTGCATTCGGCGGCTATGGGTGCCAAATGCTGGACTCGGGAGCATGCCCGCAAGGTAACCCCCTTGGGAGAGCGCTTCCCAGAGGGGGTTATCTGATGCGTGGAGGAGCCACAAGAGACGCCTGGGGACCCCAGAAAACAGCGTTCGGGGCCACTCTGTGCAAAACGAACTGCACAATGAAGGTAAGTATGACATGTTTGTTATTTTTTTGTTTTTTAAATCGAATCTTTAGTGTCACTTTAAGCAGTGGAATAAAGGAAGATATAATGGACTCCTATACCGAAAGACACGCATATCTGGAGGTCACTTTTGTGCCAAAAGGTCAGAGGCTTTTGCTCGCAAGTAAGTTTTTTGTCCTGGATTGACTAAGTCAGTGCTGAGGGGGTGTCAGAGTTGTGCCACTCACAAGGGAAAAGCAGAGAAAACCATCCCTCTGGTGGTGAGCACAGGAGAGCCCTTTGAATTACTGACCATGGATTTTCTGACAGTGGCTGAAATTTCTGGGTTCCGCCTTGCCTTGGTGTTCGTGGACCACTTTTCTAAGTTTGCCATTGTCATGCCAGCCAAGGATCAGACTGCCATTACCACCGTTAAACTGTTCTGGAAATATGTGGTGCAACCCTATGGGTGCCCCAAGAGGATTTTGTCTGACCAAGGCCCAAATTTGAGTCTTAGGTGTTTTCTGAACTGTGTTGCCTTAGTGGCATTCAAAAATGTCATACCACCCCATATCATCCCCAAGGGAATGGTGTCTGTGAGCACTTTAATCAGACGCTGTTGAGGTTAATTGGCACCTTGGAGCAAGAGCAATGAAAAAGATGGCCACAGTATGTCAGTGATGTTGTCTGGGCTTCTAATCAGACAGTGCATAGAGCAACTGGTTATACTCCCCAGTTTTTGATGTTTGGTCATCAGTTTGGAGTTAAGCATGAGCTATGACTCCAGAATTATTGCCCTAACTCCGTCATTCACAACGATACCTCATATGTGTGGCGCAATATTGCGATTGTTTACCTGTGAATTTAATATTGGAAACGCCAGAGCCCATCACATCCAGGACCCCTAATGAGTGGGTCCAAGACCATTTGCATTCCCTACCCCGAGCGTAACAAATGGTGCTGGGGAGGCATCGGGATCTGGCTGACGAAAGTACTGTCAACTTGCTGCCACTAAAACCAGGAGACAGGGTCTTGGTGTGTAACCCCCAGACACATTAGAGGCAACAAGCTGGAGCCCAAGTGGGAGCCCTTCCCATATCGGCTTGAAAAGCAACTTTTTCCTGGACGGCCTGTGTATGATGTTGTTTCAGAAAAGCAAAATGGGCCTTGCAAGAGACTGCACCATAACCTACTTCGCCCATGTGTGTTCACTGCAGATTCACTATCGCCTGAACCTGTATCGGATTTTCCTCCATCTGTCAGATGGGACAACCGCCCAGGGATCCTCAATAATGATTCAGCAGAGTGGTACCTACCCCCTCTGCCACCAATAGAGGAGTTATCCTCAGCTGAAAGACCTACAGATAATCAGGCTTCGTCCACTCATGTTGAAGCTGAGCCTCTTGTGGATGAAGTGTCGCCTGTTGGTTCTGATGCAGAGGAGGAACGGTGCCCTGTGTCTTCAGAGAGAGATGGACAGTTGCAAGTTCCGGAGCCTCGCTTACCCAGGACGAAATACCAGGGGACTGAAACCTGTCAAGTACTCTGATTATGTGACTTGAACTGTTATGACTGTTTGTCTGCTTGTTATGCTATTGCTCTATTTAATTGCTTTTACCTAGGTGAATTCTGAGGACTGAATTCTTTAACCACTTCAATACTGGACACTTTCACCCCCTTCCTGCCCAAGCCATTTTTCAGCTTTCAGCGCTGTCACAATTTGAATGACAATTGCGCGGTCATGCAACACTTTACCCAAATGAATTTTTTTTTATTTTTTCCCCATAAATAGAGCTTTCTTTTGGTGGTATTTGATCACCTCTGCGTTTTTTTTTTTTTTTTGCTATAAACAAAAGAAGAGCGACAATTTTGGAAAAAAAAAGCAATATTTTTAAATTTTTGCTATAATAAATATCCCCAAAAATATATAAAAAAACAATGTTTTTCCTCAGTTTTGGCCAATATGTATTCTTCTACATATTTTTGATAACAAAAAATCGCAATAAGCGTATATTGATTGGTTTGCGCAAAAGTTATAGCGGCTACAAAATAGGGGATAGATTTATAGCATTTTTTTTTTTTTACTAGTAATGGCGGCAATCAGTGATTTTTATTGTGACTGCGATATTGCGGCGGACACTTTTGACACTATTTTGGGACCATTCACATTTATACAGCGAACAGTGCTATAAATATGCACTGATTACTGTGTAAATGTGGCTGGCAGGGAAGGGGTTAACACTAGGGGGCGATCAAGGGGTTAAATGTGTACCCTAGAGTGATTCTAACTGTAGGGGGAGGGGACTGACTGGGGGAGGTGACCGATCTGTGTCCCTATGTACAAGGGACTCCGCATCGGTCTCCTCTCCCTGACAGGACGTGGATCTGTGTTCACACACAGAGATCCACGGTCCTGCTCAGTTACTGGGCAATCGCAGGTGCCCGGCGGACATCGCGACCACCGGGCACGCGCATCAGGTCCCCTAGTGGCGCGCCAAGGCGAGGACGTCATATGACGTCCTCCCACAACGAGAGGATTATCTTGCCGCCGGCCGGTAGTAAACCAGGAGGAAAATGTAGGTACCCTCCTCACATACAGTTAACTGTGACAGAACAGTCTTGCTGGCTGAGAGGAGAAGTGGCACTACAATTGTATCATACTTACTTTCTCATGCAGAAATGTTATATTATATTCAGAATGTGTTTACTCCACTTTTGTAAATATCATTTTCCACTGCTGCTTATCTGGCAATTAAAGTTACTTCATTTACAATACCACGCAGTGTGTTTCCCTCTATAATACAGCCACGCTAATTCTCCCGCTTACAGATGACCTCAGATGCGATGGGGCGATTCTGACGTGAAGTGCGGATTTTGATGTGATGCAGGGACCTCCGATGTGATCTAGGCCTCTTTATGTTAAGGGAGAAATCTGATGCGATGGGGGGCTTCTCATATGAATTTAATTTCCTCAAGACTGTCGTGTGCATTGTACCAGGCTTAGGTTGCATATTGACGAGTAACATTTTTTTTTTTCATTTTTAACTGGGGTGATTCGAGATTATGCATACTTGTAAAGTGTCCTAACTGAAAAAAAAAGTTTAAAACTGAAATCCAGTAATTCAACCGCTTTGTAAAATCTGCTGTTATGCTATGGTACATGCCAGCATGTATGACGGAGAGTCACCTCAAACTCAATGGAGCAAAAACAGAAATCATTCAACTCCATGCAAACAGGAGGAAACTGGCCAGAACTACCTGGACCCCTCCACCCATTTTGGGACAAACCATCACCCCTAGCACCAAGGTCAAAAGTCTAGGAGTCATCTTTGACTCGGACATGACAATGGATGCATAAATAGGATCAGTAATTAGCGGATCGCACCATCTTCTACGGCTCCTACGAAGAGTGGTTCCCCTCATCCCTAAAGAAGACACAGCGGTAGTGGTAGGGTCAATCATTAACTCCAGATTGGATTATGCAAATGCCCTTTACCTTGGACTCCCAAAGTACCAGCTCGCCCGGCTCCAAATCATCCAAAACATGGCAGCTCAACTGGTAACACGGAAAAAACCCTGGGAACCAATCACCCCGTCCCTGAGATCCCTCCATTGGCTGCCCATAAAGGACCAAGTCACTTTTCAAGGCCTTATGCCTAACGCACAAATGTGTACATGGAAGCGCGCCCTTATATTTAAGTGAGAAAATAAAACAACAAAACCCAAATCGAGTTCTTAGATCAACTAACCAAAAATTATTACAAATTCCCAAAGCCCGATATAAGACCAAAGGAGAACGTCGTTTTTCAGTTCAAGGACCTCGACTATGGAACGCTTTACCAACTAATATCCGAATGGAAATTGATCACCTGGCCTTCAGAAAAAAAACAAAAGACCCATCTATTCTGAGGGTCAAATTGAAGGAAAATGGATGCCAAGCGCCTTGAGGCGATTCAGTTCTCATTTGTAGCGCTATATAAGTAATTCACTCACCACATGGTCTCTTATTTACATCTGAAGGTTGTACGGAGCACCGGGAGTACTGCTATTACTGCATTCCTGGGGCTCTAACAGGAGAGATGCTACTCTCTCATACAGCAGCAGCTCTGCCCACTCTTCCCCTCCTCTGTCTATTCACAGAAGCCTTTGGGGCAGATCCACATACATCTGCGCCGGGCGCAGCGTATGTAAGATACGCTACGCCGCTGTAACTTACTTTGAGCTGGTTTGAATCCTCAACGAATTTGCGCCATAAATTACGGCGGCATAGTGTATCTCTCGCGGTGTAAGGGCGCGGAATTCAAATTCGGCGGGTAGGGGGCGTGTTTCATTTAAATGAAGCGCGTCCCCGCGCCGAACGAACTGCGCATGGGACGTCTGTAAAAACTCCCAGGGTGCATTGCTCCAAATGACGTCGCAAGGACGTCATTGTTTTCGACGTGACCGTAAATGGCGTCCAGCCCCATTCACGGACGACTTGCGCAAACAACGTAAAATTTTCAAAATTATACGCGGGAACGACGGCCATACTTAACAATGAGTACACCACCATATAGCAGCTTTAACTATACGCCGGAAAAAGCCGAACGGAATTGACGTAACAAAATGCGACGGCCGCGTGTACGTTCGTGGATCGTCGGAAATAGCCAATTTGCATACTTGACGCGGAATACAACGGAAACGCCACCTAGCGGCCCGCGAAAAATTGCATCTAAGATCCGACGGCGTACTAAGGCGTACGCCTGCCGGATCTAACCCAGATGCCGTCGTATCTTGTTTTGTGGATACCAAAACAAAGATACGACGCACAAAATTTGAAATTACGCGGCGTATCAAGAGATACGCTGGTGTAATTTCTTTGAGGATCTGCCCCTTTGTATTTTGTAAATGAGTTCACATAATACAAAGCGCTCTGTGATTACAATATGGCTGAATTCCTGGAGTTCAGCTTTAAGAAATGCTGCATGAGCATGAATAGTAAGTTGTAAATATAATTCTAACAGTTTTGGCATTCTTAGCGTATCTCACACCCAGAGCAGATAATTTTGTAACACCCCCTGCTCTATAGGACTGAATTAATTTTAGTAATAATCATGAAATGAAACAACTAATATTATTGTCCATAATAGATACCCAGATAATGAAAATTGTACTGCCCCTTTACTGTTGTGGTCAGTGGAGTAGTCTCTTACATCAGTGGCTAGTGGGAGAAGAACCCCCTTACATTGTTGTTCAGTGGAAAGAAAGCTAAAAAGATCATTGATGTCGGTGGGTATTGGGAATTGTTTATTGCTCAAGGAATTTGTAGCAACCTCTTGAGGAACTGTAGAGTTCCATCAACCCTGGATATAAGGCTGTTTTAACGGATCACTTAACCAATTTTAATGTTTTGGTTATCATGTGAGTAATGCACGACCCCTTGTGTTCAGCACATATATTGCAATAGATTATACAAAATGCAGCAAGGCTAAGTTACATGATGTTTTTTCTCAGTTGTAGACGAACGCAAAATGTACTGGTTCCATTGCAGTTTGGGGAAAGACCTGCTACAAAGGAATTGTTTTCGTTTTCCCCAGAGCCCTTTAGGCTACTTTCATATTGCTCCATTGCAAAAACACATATGCATTTTTTTCTCCTGGACATGTAACTACCCACAGGTAAGTTGAATTTTTAATATTTTTTTGCCTTGGTTTCCATTCATTCAATGGAGCGATACGGTTTTCAGAAAGGCAGCAAGCAACCCTTTTAAAAAACGCAAAAGGACCAGTGCGAAGCGTTCCATAGGATTTAAAGGGATCCATTTTTCAAAACCGACTAGGGTCTAGGGTGAGTTCCTAACAAGCGACTGTGCCTAGGATGAGTGATGTAGTCTGAGAGAATGATGTTATTAGTCTGCTTGAATAAAACATTTCTTGCCTTCCCCAATGACTGCAAGCTTGTTGTAGTGCATAAGGTTTAAAGACTAACTCCAGTTTTATGGGGGGAAAAAAATAACAAATAGCCCTCAAATTTTCCACTCGCCTACTCGCATTTTGCGAGTGGAAAATTGTTTCTGGCATGGAGCTGGCTGCCTGAGGGCATGGGGGGCGAGTACAACAGGCATGCGGGGTTGATCGGGGGCCAGTTCTCCCATCGATCGCCCCAGGGGCTTTGTGTAATCACGAGCGGAGCGGAGGCAATTGTAATGTAAACTGAGCTGTAACAGCGGGCTATCCGCTCTGTAATCCCGTGGCTTTTCTCTTGGTGCATGCTCTCTTCCTTGTGATGATCCTCTTGCACAGGTGAGCCGAGGCTGCAATGGGGCATAGTGAGATGAAGCTGCAATGGGGACACGGTGAGCTGAGGCTGCAATGGAGGCACGGTGAGCTGAGGCTGCAATGGAGGCACGGTGAGCTGAGGCTGCAATGGAGGCACGGTGAGCTGAGGCTGCAATGGAGGCACAGGTGAGCTGAGGCTGCAATGGAGGCACAGGTGAGCTGAGGCTGCAATGGTGGGCACAGGTGAGCTGAGGCTGCAATGGTGGGCACAGGTGAGCTGACGCTGCAATGGGGTCACGGTGACCGGAGGCTGCAATGGGGGCACGGTGACCGAAGGCTGCAATGGCGGGCACCGCTTTAGCTGAGGCTGCAATGGCACAGGTGAGCTGAAGCTGCAATGGCACAGGTGAGCTGAGGCTGCAGTGGGGGGCACAGTGAGATGAGGCTGCAGTGGGGGGCACAGTGAGATGAGGCTGCAATGGGGGGGGGGGGGGGTACAGGTGAGGCTGCAATGGTAGGCACTGGTGAAGCTGCACTGATAAAGTTGTTAATATTCGTTTTTGTAACTTAATTCTGCATAAAACATTTGTGTAATTTCATCATCATTTATGAGGGATTTGAAATTTTGAGCCCTGTCATAGTGTATACAATTGGGACACAAGTCATATTGTAATTGAATGTTATTAAAAATTACCTTTCCTTTTAAATCTGCAGCAATTTTCTGAAAAATGCAATATGGTTATCGGAGGTGTTCTGTACACAGAATATGTACTTAACGCCTTCCAGAAACATAACTTCCTGCTTGTGTGATTGCCTCACAGATTTTCCTAGAAATCTGCAATGAGATACAAGTTTTATTTCAGGCATCCCATGCAACAAAAATTTCACTTTTGGTGAGATATTGCCAATAGGAATACGTGCAGGCCCAGCAGCTTTCCTCATTGGAGCCCTGCAGCCGATTGATAATTATGAAACCACTCCCATTAGATTCACTTTCCCACATGGATACAGAAACACAGCGATTTCTTCAGAATAACAAAAAGGTAGGAACCTGCAACAAAGTTTGTTAAAATCCTTGAAATGTACATAGATCACCCAGTGGAGTTACACTTTAAGGCAACTGAAGGAAAATGTGCACCCACAGCCCAGTCACTAGTGCCCTAGTGCAGTGTTTCCCAACTCCAGTCCTCAAGGCACACCAACAGGTAATGTTTTCAGGATTTCCCTCAGATCAAACTGCTGTGGTAATTACTAAGGCAGTGAAACTGATCAAATCATCTGTGCAAAATAATGGAAAGCCTGAAAACATGACCTGTTGGTGTGCCTTGAGGACTGGAGTTGGGAAACACTGCCCCTAGTGCATAAAGCTGGAGACAAGAAAGGCAGGAACACAGGCAGAAGGGCCAGCTAACCAACAACTAGCTGAAGTGCAGCTAACCATCCAATGGGGGTCTACAGCAAGCACAAGCAACCAATCTGTAAATGACTTAGCCAATTTTGTTTTCTACGCTTTCCCTTCAATAAAAGGAAGGAACCAATGCCTCCACCTGTATACAACAAAATATAACTGTTATAGGGATTTGTGACGATCCCTCAAATCAATCAATGTCATTAGAACCAAGTGCCGTTTTAAAGCATATAAGTAACATTTGCAATAAATTGAGCAAACCTAATGGTTTATTAAAATGTTTAAATTAACTTGACGTCTGTTGCAAGGAATAAAAAATACATCTTCTGCAAATTTTCTGTTCCATCACATCACAAAAGGTGCTCTCTTGGATTGAGATCTGTTGACTGGAGGATATTGGAGTACAGCGACCTCATTGTCATGTTCAAGAAACCAGTTAGAGATGATTTGAGCTTTGTGACATGATGCATTATCCTGCTGGAAGGAGCCATCAGAAGATGGGTACACTGTAGTCATAAAGGGATGGACATGGTCAGCAACAATACTCAGGCAAGCCGTGGCGTTTAAATGATGCTCAATTGGTACTAAGGGGCCCAAAGTGTGTCAAGAAAATATCCCCCACACCACCACCCTCAACCATTGATACAAGCCAGGATAGATCCATGCTATCCATGTCGTTTATGCCAAATCCTGACCCTACCATCTGAATGTCGCAGCTGAAAGCAAACCAGGCAATGTTTTCCAATCTTCTATTGTCCAATTTGGTGTTTTTTTTTAAACAGAAAGCTATTGTCCACTTTTGGTGAGCCTGTGCAAATTGTAGCCTGTTTCCTGTTCTTAGCTGACTGGAGTGGCACCCGATGTGGTCTGCTGCTGCTGTAGCCCATTTGCTTTAAGGTTCGATGTTTTGTGCGTTCAGAGATGGTATTCTGCATACCTTGGTTGTAAAGATTGATTATTTGAGTTACTGTTGATAGATAGATACTTGCAAAAGAAAATTATAATTTTTTATTCCTGGAACTGAGGACAATGACCACTGCTCTTATATCTACATCCCCCCCCCCCCCTCCCGCCGCCATCCGGTGCTTCTCCGGGCTTCCCCGTGCCATCGGAGGCCCGGAGAAAGAATCGCCCGGCGCTGGCAGGAAGTATAGAGATGACTGGTGACCAGATGGTCACCAGTCATCTCTATGACCGTCGGAGGACCCGGGCGCGATGTGATGACGTCACGCCCGGGTCCCGTAAGTAAACAAAGCCGCAATTGCGGCTGTAAGCCACATTATTCATGAGATCAGTGAATTTTTTTTCACCGATCTCATGGTTTCCAGCCTGAAGGAGAGATGTGGGGTCCTATTGACCCCGCATCTCTCCATAAAGAGGACCTGTCATACACATTCCTATTACAAGGGATGTTTACATTCCTTGTAATAGGAATAAAAGGTATACGAAAATAAAAAAAGGGTAAAAAAATAAATAAATATGTAAAGTAAATAAATAATAATAATAATAATAAAAAAAAATTAAAACGCCCCTGTCCCCGGTAGCTTGCGCGCAGAAGCACACGCAAGTCCCGCCGACATATGTAAACGCCGTTTAAACCACATATGTGAGGTATCGCCGCGTGCGTTAGAGTGCTAGCAACAATTCTAGCAATATCTCCTCTGTAAATCTAAACTGGTAACCTGTAAAAAATTTCAAAGCCTTGCCTATGGAGATTTTTAAGTACCGAAGTTTGGCGCCATTCCATGAGTGTGCGCAATTTTAAAGCGTGACATGTTGGGTATCTATTTACTCGGTGTAACCTAATCTTTCATATTTTACAAAAAAATTGGGCTAACTTTACTGTTTTGTTATTTTTTTAATTCATGAAACTATTTTTTTCCCCAAAAAAGGCGTTTGAAAAATTATTGCGCAAATACCGTACAAGATAAAACGTTGCAATGACAGTCGTTTTATTCCCTAGGGTGTCTGCTAAAAAAAATATATATATAATGTTTGGGGGTACTGCGTAATATTCTAGCAAAAAAAATTATGATTTGTACATGTAGGAGAGAAGTGCCAGAATAGGCCCGGTATGGAGGTGTGTATAAAAGCCCGGTATTGAAGTGGTTAAGGTGGGTACACTATACTGCAATACCTACATTGGATTTATCCAAACATGAAATAAATAAAGTTTATTTTAAATCAATTAAAACAAACACAATGCACTCTCTAGAACATCAGCACATTTTATTCTACCCATTGTTCAAAAAATCTCAATTTTTACAGCATCATCATCATCTCCTGTACAAGAGCAGGTTGCAGCACACTACAGAGCAATGCATTTACAAAAGGGTTCTTGGGCAAATGTACAAACTTGCTTATTTCTTCACATCTACCCATACAGATCACCACAGCAACTATATACAGCATTTTGAAGGCTTAAATGGCTTTCTTCCAGGCTAAAGTAAATATTCCAGCTATTAGATATTTCTCCAAATAGTATCTATGATCTTCTCCCACACTTGACCAGGGTTGACAGGAGTTCTGTCTTCACTCTGATTAGACTTGCGGCGTTCCTTTTAAGGTTTTTGTTGCAAAATAGAGGCATTCAAGAAATATTGGAGGGAGGTCAGGAATAGTAGCCCCTATATTTCTGAGCACAGGTTACATCTAAAGCCAAAACTTTTAGTATTTTTCATAGGGTAGGTTAGAACCTACGATATTATATCGATTCATTCTCTGCCAAGTAAACTCAATAGAATGTTAGATGATACGTTTCCAGTGTGGAGGAAATTCACTCTTACAACAGATGCAAAAGAAAAGAATTACCGTATTTATCGGCGTATACCGCGCACTTTTTTGCCCTGAAAATCAGGGCAAAATTGTGGGTGCGCGATATACGCCGATACCCGCTCCGAGTTTGAACACTGCGCCGGCATATACCGAGCGCCGGCATATACCGAGCGCAGTACACTGGTGTATAGTCGGGCAGGCTCTGCCCCTCTCGCGCTCATGTCCTGGACGTGAGCGCGAGAGTAGCCACTCTGCGCGGGGAGGACACCGCAGAAGAACGCCGAACCCGACGAAGAGGAAACCCGAAGCCGCAGACGGACCTGACGAGGCCGTCGATGGACGCCGCGCAAGACACCAAAACTGTAAGTAGTAAAATGTAATAAAATGTTTTTTTTTACAGGAATGTCGGGTCCACTTTAGGGGTGTGCGCTATACGCCGGAGCGCGCAATACCCCGATAAATCTGGTACTCCTCCATTCTTGTTCTGGTGGCAACGTAAAAGTCTGTATTTACCCTCATGTTCATTCCCTGTGACACTGGTAATCAAAACAAATAAAGAGTAGAACCTAACCATGGTTTTAACCCATGGGTCTTCAAACTACAGCCCTCCAGTTGTTCAGGAACTACATTTCCCATCATGCCTAGTCATGTCTGTGAATGTCAGAGTTTTACAATGCCTCATGGGATGTGTAGTTCCGCAACAGCTGGAGGGCCATAGTTTGAGGATCCTTGTTTTAACCCCTCAATAAGAAGTTTTTCCAAAAGTCAGCATGGAGTACATATATGCATAGGAAGTAGTTCTGGCAAGATGAGCCTTCTGCAGCACCATGCAAAGCCATTTCCAGCAGTGAACATATTTTACTTTAGCTCGGAAAAAACATTTAAAATAAATTGTACACTTTTGCTAAAAATTAATATATAACATAATCCATTGCTACTGGGAATTTAGTAATTTTGGTTAGTAAAAATTAAAGTCACTTTCTCGCACCATAGACACCGAGTACTTTGTGCTCATATATAGAATAATTATGAAGTCTAATTTACAGTCCATGTGCCTAACTGGTTTTCTCAGACGTCTGCTTGTGATAACATTTCAGGGATGCCCAGCACTGTTGGCAGAATTAACTGCAGCAAACCAAATAAAATATCTGGTTATGGGGTAAAGAAATTATGCCTTTCTTATTACAGCACTGGGACCAATCATGATAAGAGTCTGGAGGAAGCAAATGCAATAGCCTGTCTGTAAATATTAGAAGCAGGTAAGAATCTGCAGCAACGTTTACTATAATCCCATTACATATATGTAAATTGTCTATAGAAGATTCTTGTTACCAAAGCTTGTTCACATGTCAATTATCCAGGAAATGCGGAGAGTTTCAGCATACAACACTGTGCGATACTGGATTAATCAACTACACACAAGAAAAAAAAAAAGTCATACATTTAAAAGCACACCTAAGAAAGTAAATCTTGGTAGCAGGAAAATAACCCATACATACAAAGTAGATCTTGCACATCTTGAAAACCATGACTTAAAGTTTGGAAACCCATTTATAAAATTTCTCTCAGCCAGAAAACAAACACAGGCCATGTCAACAGTTTTTACGTTATCCGTTTGTCATGCCTCATTTAAAATAAATACGCCACAAGCCCAGCTAATTTAAAAACTGAGCATAAGCAGAAGTTACTTTAAAAAGTGACAACATATCAAAAAATCTGTAGACCCGAAAAAACAGTTGTTCTTTTTTGAAGTTTTAATATCTCAACTTTACTTGCAAAAATCAAGTGTGGCCCCTGAACCCTCACACATTTCATTTCTATTGGTCCATTAATGTGATGGACAACCATTCATTTGTCAGGGCTTGACAAATGTGCTTGGAAACTAGGAGCCAGCTAAAAAAAAAAAAAAAATTAGGAGCCAGGAACGCGCCCCATCCTGCCGAGCTCGTGCGCAGAAGCGAACGCATACGTGAGTAGCGCCCGCATATGAAAGCTGTGTTCAAACCACACGTGAGGTATCGCCGAGGTTAGTAAAGAGCAATCATTTATAGGCCTAGACCTCCTCTGTAACTCAAAACATGCAACCTGTAGAATTTTTTTAAACTTCGCCTATGGGGATTTTAAAGGGTAAAAGTTTGTCGCCATTCCATGAGTGGACGCAATTTTGAAGCGTGACATGATGGGTATCAATTTACTCGGCGTAACATCTTTCACAATATATAAAAAAAAAATTGGGCTAACTTTACTGGTGTCTTATTTTTTAAATTTTTTTATTCTCTAGGGTGTTAGAATAAAAAATATATATAATGTTTGGGGGTTCCAATTAGAGGGAAGGAGATGGCAGTAAAAACAGACAGGGGAAACTCCATTAGCATTGCTGGTTGTCTTGTCATACCAACGGCCACCACAAGATGGCGCCAGATCACAGAAGGAAGCATAGGCCTGCAGAAGGCTGCGGCCTCAATTACCGGCCGGCTCGATCGCGTGGCGGAGACACGGGATACCTCAGCTGTGCCCGCGCCAGGTCGCTAATTCTAGTCGCAATCGCAACCTGGCACCCGGGATTCGTCGAACCCTGTGCTACATAAACTCAGCAGCCATTACTTCTACATTTAAAATAAAAAATAAACAGTCAGTGCTAGAATGGTGATAAAGTCTCTAGATGCTTGAAATGAGGATCAATACACCTCTACCCACACAAGAATAGAGCTGCAATTTATGTTGAAATTACTTCTAGCTTTCCAACTCTCCAGCTTTCAAAACAGGTGATCCCCACTTATGCATGTTGCATTTATATACTTGGTTTGAATTGTACGGGTTTGTGATAAATTTATATTAAAATGTTACAGGATAACTAGATAATAAGTTTACCCCTCATTGGTTAAACCATTATTGCTCTTCTCACCATAAAATACAACAAATAATATGTATAACATTTAAGCTGCTGGGAGACCGAGTCAGCTGCTCCCACCTCTCCACAGTGAGCGCTGGAGGGGCAAAGCAGAGAGTTCGTGACTAGGGCCTCATGCACACTGGACATTATATAAAAAAAAAAAAGCCAGTAACATTAGTTGTAGAAAGCTAGTTGTTCAGCTTTTTTTGCACCAGTGTTTTTTTTTAGCTGTAGCTTTTTTTGTTTTTGTTTTTATTAGCAAAACTATACTCCTAGAACTATGACTCAAAAACACTGATAAATGTAGAATAGCTGCATTTTTAAGCTGTTTTCAAAGTTAGAACTGTTTTACAGCTGAAAAACTCTAAAAACCCACTAGTTTTGGGTATTTTTTTCCCCAGCCAAAAAATGCCCCTGCCAAAAACTGCTGATAACAGTGGAGCCGAGTGGATCTGCGTTTATGATCGCACACAGCCCAGCTCAGGAGCTGCTTGCTATGGTGGCAGACACAAAAGAGGAAAAGCCAAGATCACTGCCGATGCTCTGCACAATACCATTGCACAGAGCAGGCAAGTATAAACCTGTTTTTTTTTTTTTTTTTAAACAAATAGGCTTTACAATCACTTTAAAGCGGATCTCCATCCTAAAGTGAAGTTGCGCTGATCGGCACCCTCCCCCCCTCCGGTGTCACATTTGACACCTCTCAGGGGGAGGGGGGTGCAGATACCTGTCTACAGACAGGTATTTGCACCCACTTCCGGCCACACGATACGGGCAAAGGACGGATTTTGTCCTGGCATCCCGTCCGTCCCCCGTTGTATGCTGGGAACACTCGGCTCCCAGCACACAGCGGGAGCCAATCAGCGGGCGCAGCGCGACTCGCGCCGTAGGGAACCAGGCAGTGAAGCCGGAGCGCTTCACTTCCTGGTTCCCTCACCGTGGATGGAGGGGCGAGCAGCAGGGTGACGAGCGATCGCTCGTCATCTGCTGCGGACGGCGCTGGACTCCAGGACAGGTAAGTGTCCTTATATTAAAAGTCAGCAGCTGCAGTATTTGTAGCTGCTGGCTTTTAATATATTTTTTTAGTGGCACATCCGCTTTAAGCTGGCCATAGATGACTCAAATTTTGGGCGATTCCTGTAAATCAGCTGAAATCTGAGCCGACAATGCCACCCAGCTTAACAGACTTCGAGGAGCTGGGTGGAAAAAGTAAGCTAAACAGCGAGTGTAGCCTCTGGTTGGGTATACTGATAGAATTGGGTGTGTTCTGTTAGAATACAATAGGCCATTTAGTATGGATGGGGAAATCTACTGAATTTTATTTACACATGTAGCTAGATTTAGCAGAAAATGGAATGGTCCTCATGAAAAGAAGAATAAATGAAATGCATCTCTTTAAGCCACATTCTTGTCCATAACCATGAAATCATTCACCTAAATAAATACATGGAATTCTGCACTAAACTTCCATACATGCTGCCATGTTTGCCAATATTAGAAAATGCTTTGCATCATAAACATTACATTGAGCGTAAAAAAGGTTGCAAGACTAAGCCAATTGCTTTGTTATGTACATGATATGAAGATATAAAGTTCACTAATTTGCCCAAGAACCACAGCTATGGTTATTCAATATCTTCTGGTCTAACAGGATGGGGTAAGGGGACAATAGACTTTTTTTCTGTGTCTCTTGATAGTGCCTTTCTCATGTCTAAAAGAGAGAGAGAGAAAAAAAAAAGGGAGATTACACAATGCATGTAAAGGTGGAAAACCGCGATTACAAACAGTGCCGTAAAAAAAAAAAAAAAAAAAAAAGTATTCACACCCCTTGAAATTTGCCACATTTTGTCATGTTACAACAAAAAACATAAACGTACTTTATACGATAGACCAGTGATGGCGAACCTTGGCACCTTATATCATAAAAGCTTCCTGATGACGCACTTAATGCGAAATGCATAGAGGCTGCGGGATTTAGCATCTGCTCATCGCTTCCTGGTCAGACTGTAACGAGGCTTGAAAGGCAAGCTGCTTGTGAGAAACCACAGGGGCACACGTGCGGACCAGGCGTATCTTTGTACACGGCTGGAGCAGCTCAGTGCTGGCTTCAAGGCACTTTTACATGTACATGGATGATATATGTTTTTTAACCTCAATAAATCTTTTATGATATACTACACCATGATAGTCCTTTTTATGTTCCAAGAGCATTCATAGAGCAAGATTTTCTATCAGAACATTGGGAGGGACTGCTGACAAGTCTGAGTGATGGAGTGGTTATCCTTATGAACCAAAAGCGCATAATCTAGCCCAGGGCTCAAAATTTCAAGTCCTGAGCCTCTAGCCAGGCCTCAAGAGTTACTCGCCACCAGTTGCCCCACCTAATTCATACACTGCCCTGCGCCTAATTGCACCCGTAAACACGCCCTCGTAGATTATCTCATGGAATGACAATGTTTTATGCAGAATCAAGTTACAAAATTAAAATATTACCAACAACAACTTTAACAAAATGGGACAGGGCACTGGGGGCAGACCAAAGGGACAGGGCACTGGGGGCAGACCAGAGAGACAGGGCACTGGGGGCAGACCAAAGGGACAGGGCACTGGGGGCAGACCAAAGGGACAGGGCACTGGGGGCAGACCAAAGGGACAGGGCACTAGAACTGGGTCTCTTCCCCATTATCTTGCTGTCTCTTCTGCAACTCCCATCCATCCTCTCTCTCCCATTCATCTCATCATCAGGAGCCTGTGTGTGCGGCTTCACGCTTGCATGTCCCCACTTCCCCCTTTTATTCAGGCTGGCAGAGAGGAGAGGAGCTGCAGCACAGCGGGAGGGAGTACAATCCAGCGCTGAGATCCACACAACTGCACAGCCATTGACACCATAGCACAGCGCACACTGACAGCGCACAGCACACATTGAGACCAGTCTGTTCACAGTGCTCAGGCTAAACTTACATGCACAAGGAGAAGAAAACTGCACAAACTAGAAGGCTGCCGCTCTCATGTCAGGGCAACTTTCAGTGAGCGCTGCACCGGAGTGGTAATTTTTGCAATCCTCCACCTCACTCATTACTTTCTGCTCTCCAGCTACATTGGTCAGGGCCCGGGGGAGGGGGGCAGGCTCAGAGAGGTCATACTGTTCGGTCCCATGGCTTAATGAGAATTGTAAGTAGAGCACCTGTGTACGGCTCTGCCTGTGCGCGGCTCAACAGACTACTTTTCCCGAGCATGCACCTTTCCTCTTCGGCCGCCAATCTCATCGGGACTCTAAGTGTAGGCACAGATTGGAGGGAGATTGGTCATGCAGCCCTGTCATCACTCGCCCCCAGCTTAAATCCACTCGCCAAATGCTAGTAGGCGAGTGGAAATTTTGAGGGCTGATCTAGCCTATCTGGCGAGTGCCCATTCTACCTGGTGGTGGTGTAGGCACACACACGGTGAAGGTGGAAGTACAGCAAGTTATTTTAGAAAGGAATTGTACACAGAGGACTTTTGTGCTTCTATTTGCTGGCGGCTATATATATTCTTTTGGTTAAACATTTTATGGATATTTTTTGGTTACTGGCATTTGCAGCATAAATTGGTTTCAGTCTTTGTTTTGTTTTTTTAGTTATATCACATGGGATGGACTCAATGAATTATATAACATAGCTTTGCACATTGCAATTTATATTTGAAAATTATAGCAAGAAAAAGCGATATTAGAATTATTGTTGATGGTACGCATAATTTAATTGGTAATTTCAGATACCATTATCACAGAGCACAAAGTTCACAATATTTATACACCCAACTGTTGTTGATAACAAAAGGTATTCATTTATATCTAATAAGTTAGCGCAATTCACTCATCATATGCAGTGCTGACTGCTGAATCCCATGATGCAATGGACTGCACTTGTTTAACATTTTACAGTTAGTGCTGTATTTGGTCTTCATGTAGTGTGCCCAAATTTTTGTATTAGGACCTCTGGTAATAAGCCTATATGTTGAAGACTGTAGTTATGATTTTTTTTTTTTTTTTTTTTTAAAAGGTGAAGGGAGATCAGGCAGCTCAAAATACATGAATACAAAGTGTGTGAACAAAACAGCACTACATACTAAATGTGTAGCAGCTTGTATTTACCATTATGTTTTTCCAACCGATGCCATGAATGATGGCGATCGACTGCTCAACATGGGCGCCATTCAGAGAATGCTTTGCAATTTCTGCATGAATTTAAAGCATTCTCTGATTGAACAGAGTGTAGAATGTGACATTAAAGCCCCGCCTTTCCACCTCATGCAATCAGAGAACGCTTTGCATTAATTCCATCTCTAATAGCAGTTAGAGCATGGGTCTTCAAACTACGGCCCTCCAGTGGTTCAGGAACTACAATTCCCATCATGCATAGTCATGTCTGTGAATGTCAGTGTGTTACAATGCCTCATGGGATGTGTAGTTCTACAACAGCTGGAGGGCCGTAGTTTGAGGATCCCTGAGATAGAGCTTTGGTAGAAGATAAATTCTTCTGCCGATTACTTTATTAACCACTTCAATACCGCACACTGTCATATGACATCCACAAAGGGGATCTCTTATCCCGGGTGGACATCATATGATGTCCTGTACTTTGTGCGGTGATATCTGAATGATGCCTGCACCTAGAGGCATCATTCAGATATCATTTTTTTCCGGTGGCGATCCTGCGCACCATAAGAACAATCATAGCAGCGGTTCCGGTACTTCTCCGGGCTCTCCCGTGCCATCGGGGGCCCGGAGAGATGATCGCCGTCTGCCGGATGGGAAGCATAGTAATAACTGGTGACCAGATGGTCACCAGTCATCTCTATGACCATTCGGAGGCCCGGGCGCGATGTGATGACGTCACGCCCAGGTACCCGTAAGTAAACAAACCGCAATTGCGGCTAGTAAAAATGAGATCTGTGAATTTGTTTTCACGATCTCATGCTTTCCAGCCTGGAGGAGAGATGTGGTGTCTTATTGACCCCACATCTCTCCATAAAGAGGACCTGTCACACACTATTCCTATTACAAGGGATGTTTACATTCCTTGTAATAGGAATAAAAGCAATCGGGAAAAAAAAAAAAAATATATATAATAATAAAAAATTTTTTTTTTAATTAAAACGCCCCTGTCCCCGGTAGCTTGCGCTCAGAAGCGAACGCACGCGTAATTCCCGCCCACATATGTACACGTCGTTCAAACCACACATGTAAGGTGTCGCCGCGTGCGTTAGAGCGTGTGCAACAATTCTAGCACTAGACCTCCTATGGAACTCTAAACTGGTAACCTTTAAAAATTTTAAAGCGTCGCCTATGGAGATTTTTAAGTAACGAAGTTTGGCGCCATTCCATGAGTGTGCGCAATTTTAAAGCATGACATGTTAGGTATCTATTTACTCGGCGTAACATAATCTTTCATATTTTCCAAAAAAATTGGGCCAACTTTACGGTTTTGTTATTTTTTAATTCATGAAACCATTTTTTTTCCAAAAAAAAAAGGAGTTTGAAAAATTATTGCGCAAAAAACGCGCAAGCTAAAAAGTTGCAATGACCGCCATTTTATTCCCTAGGGTGTCTACTAAAAAAACATATATAATGTTTGGGGGTTCAGAGTAATTTTCTAGCAAAAGAATGATGATTTATACATGTGAGAGAGAAGTGCCAGGATAGGCCCGGTATGGAGGTGGGTATTAAAGCCCTGTATTGAAGTGGTTAAAATAAATTGATTAATTTTAATTAATCTGCCAGTATTTAAAAGTGGTTGAAAAGGTAAAAAGATTTTTTTACCTGAAAGCAGAGTTCCAGGATTTTTCAGCTTATTAAAAGTCAGCATCTACAAAAAGTATAGCTGCTGACTTTTTATAAACAGACACTTACTTGTCCCACAGTCCAGCGATGTGGGCGCCTGAAACCATGCTCCTCTCCACCATCATTGGAACTGTGGGCACCCGGCCGTGAGAGCTTGTGGCGTCACAGTCGGGCGCGCACTGCGCTCTGAGTTGACAGGCAATCTTCTGGGACCTGTGACATGTCCCAGAAGATTGTCTAGGGGGAAAGGAGGAGTCGCCTTGCCGCCTAGAGGAAGTGGGATAGAAAGTCCCTCTCTAAAGTAAGTACCCATTCTCTCCCCCAACAAAAACGACATACCAAATCTGGCATGTAAGAGGGCAAGGAGTACTTAAAGCGGGGATTCACCCCATTAATAAAAAAAAAATTTTTTTTTCCTCTAGCATAAAATGAGGCATAGTAGCGCGAGCTACAGTATGCCTGTCTTTATTTTTTTAGCCCCGTACTCACTGTGCAATCGTAGAGACAAGATTCCGACTCCCCTCGGGGAATGGGCGTTCCTATGGAGAGGGAAGGTGATTGACGGCCGGCTCTGGCACGTCACGCTTCTCCGTAAATAGCCGAAATAGGACTTGGCGCTTCACGGCGCCTGCGCATAGTCTGTGCGCAGGCGCCGTATAGCGCCGTGAAGAGCCGAGACCTGTTCCGGCTGTCTTCGGGGAGCGTGACGTGCCAGAGCCGGCCGTCAATCACCTTCCCTCTCCATAGGAACGCCCAATCTTGTCTCTATGATTGCACAGTGAGTACCGGGCTAAAAAAATGAAGACAGGCATACTGTAGCTCGCGCTACTATGCCTAATTTTATGCTAAAATGTTGTCATGGAGGGTGAACCACCGCTTTAAAGAAGAAGTTCCACTTTTGGGTGGAACTCTGCGTTAATGCATTCTCTGCAGAATGGTTCCCCCCTTACACCATTTTTTTATTTGTGGAGCCGGCGGGAGGCAGATCCTTTGTGACCAACTATTTCCTGGTTATTAAGGATCAGGGTGGATATAATTGAAATCATAATTTTTAAAGAGCAATTGCAAGTGTGCTCCCCTCCCACATTTAATTTTGAGAGGTTAAAAATAAATAATTTACGTGACTTACCATATGCATCTTCATCTGGCTCCCCGTTACTGGCCGAGTAGTACTCTATTACAGTCCTATAGACGCTGTATCCCAGCTGTTTATACATGTTCACTGCTACCTGATTGGAAACTCTTACAAACAGATCAACAAAAAATCCTCCTTTCCTGTAAATAGGGAAAACAAAATGTTAGGAAGTTCCTTTAGTGCATGATGCTCATAGTGCAATGTTGTTTTGGAGCAGCTTTCACCTTTCAGAAATTTCTTCAAGCAGTTCCATTAGTTTGGCAGCTAACCCAAGGCGTCGAAATTCCGGTGCTACAGAGAGTGCAGTGACGTGTCCGTGCCACTCTTCCCGAGCCACAGACCCTTCAGCTTTGCCCATTACTAGAAGTCAAACATACATACTATTTACAAGTATACAGCAAGAATTTAGCTAAATATTTTTTTGCTTTATTGTTAAAACCTGCAGTATACCCCCGCATGACTAGGCCCAAAAACAAGCCAACGTTGTATCAGTTTCCAATGCAACAGTACAATACAACTGTTTTATTGTTTACATTCTGCTGTCAGCGTGGAATCCCTGGTTGTATATATATGAGCTGGCACCCACTGCATTCTTAACAACCAGCTATTTAGTGGTCGTATACTTGCAGTGGCCAGGGAGCATCAAAGCAGTGTTAATTTAGGTAATGGCCCACTGGAAAGAGAAATATATTCCTACTTGTTTTAGCAGGTATGACTTTCAATAGCTACTTTAATTGTGGAAGGGAGAAGGCCAGTCATCTGCTCTGTAACTTAACATATGCAGCCCATCTTAACTTAAACACAAGGGCCCAGATTCACGTACAGCAGCGTATCTTTGAGCGGGCGTAACGTATCCTATTTACGTTACGCCTCCGCAACTTAGACGGGCAAGTGCAGTATTCTCAAAGCACTTGCTCCGTAAGTTGCGGCGGCGTAGCGTAAATAGGCCAGCGTAAGCCCGCCTAATTCAAATGTGGAAGATGTGGGCGTGTGTTATGTAAATGTTATGTGACCCCATGTAAATGATGCTTTTAACGAACAGTGCATGCGCCGTCCGTGGACATATCCCAGTGTGCATTGCTCCAAAGTACGCCGCAAGGACGTATTGGTTTCGACGTGAACGTAAATTATGTCCAGCCCCATTCACGGACGACTTACGCAAACGACGTACATTTTTTAAAATTAGACGCGGGAATGACGTCCATACTTAACATTGGTACACCGCATCTACGCCTCATATAGCAGGGGGAAAAGCCTAACGTAAACGGCGTATCTGTACTGCGTCAGCCGGGCGTACGTTTGTGAATTTGCGTATCTAGCTGATTTACATATTTCTAGGCGTAAATCAGCGTACACGCCCCTAGCGGCCAGCGTAAATATGCAGTTAAGATCCGACGGCGTAAGAGACTTACGCCAGTCGGATCTAATACAAATCTATGCGTAACTCATTCTAAGAATCAGGCGCATAGATACGACAGCTCAGAGATACAACGGCGTATCTGGAGATTCGCCGTCGTATCTCCTTTGAGAATCTGGGCCACGGAAAGTGGCCGCTTTTCATTACTATTGCTGCTTTCCAACTCTAAATGGATGAAAATATTAATTTTATTTAATAATTTAAGGCAATCAAAATAATGGAATACAGCCTACTTGTATTTCCTAAATTATGCTTGACTTGGTGCAAAGATGGTATGATATTGTCCTTTTTTAACAAATGCTATAACAGGAAATTATTATTATACAGGATTTATATAGCACTGACAGCGCTTTACAACTTGAGGGTAGACAATACACTTTAATACAGTAGGAATCAGGGCCTTGCTCGTTAGAGCTTCCAATCCAACAAGGAGGGTCAAGAGATACAAGGAGGTAATAACCAGGGCTGTGGAGTCGGTAGATAAATGTTCCGACTCCTCAGTTTTATGTACTTCCGACTCCCCGACTCCGACTCCTCTGTATTAATATGCAAATGTATTTTATACATTCCTTGAGGGAAAGAAACGCAACCTACCACAGGACTACTGGCTGGGAAGCCAACAGTCTACTGTATTGCACAGTTTAAGCAAAAGACAAACACAATGAAAACAATCAAGTGGCTGGATAGTAGCAGCAGGCATAAACATCAGGAACAGGATCTTTACCAGTTCAAAAATACAAACCACATTATTTGGTTGTTTTAGAACAAAAACAAAGCTTATCTATAATGAACCAAAAACAAAATCTGTAGAACCTAGAAATGGTTTATATTAATCTTGAAATGTAGTTATAGGCTTAGCAAATGCAAATCAATTCAATGTAGAGTTCTAAGGAAGAGAATTGCCTCTGCCAGATCCTCTTTCATAGAGGCTCTTAAGTCAGACTTTATTATTTTTAGGGCTGAAAATAATCTTTCGACACTGACTTGGGTGGGTGGCATTGCAGTAACTATTCTGGCCACATCACTAACGATCTCTGGATAAACAAGGATGGCTTCTTCAACAGTAAGTTTTGATGAGCGATCATACTTTTCAACTTCTTTTAGTGCTTTATAAAACTCCTGTTGGAATTTTTTTATTTGGACACTTACTGGTTCTCTAACATGCGTTCCCTGTAAAAGCAGAACACAACACTATGGAAAGTATAAGTATTGCAGCTCCTAATTGTGCGTTGCGTGCCATATAGTGAAGCACATGAAAAGCATGCTTCTTCACGGTCACTTAACGTGTTCGTTTTGCGGTTACGTGAGGCACTGCATGCATTGGTCTTTATTCTTACAGTAGAGAAGTCATTAATTATAACTTTTTGTGAATTGGGACATTTAAACTTGCTTTATTTTTTATTTTTTATTCCAATCTAAATTTAGTAGGAGTTCGGAGTCGGTGCATTGTTTGCCGACTCTGACTCCAGGTACCCAAAATTTCCCCCGACTCCGACTCCACAGCCCTGGTAATAACTGTGGGGGATGTGATGATGTGGAAATAAATGTACAGTTGTTAGGTGGGGGTCAGATAGGCCTCTCTGAAGAGAGGAGTTTTCAGGGATCATCTGAAAGTAGGAGAAATTCGTATAGATTGGGGGTAGAGCATTCCAGAGGATGGGAGGGGCTCGGAAAAAGTCCTGGAGGTGAGCATGGGATGAGGTGACAAGGGAGCTAAAGAGCAAGAGGTCTTGGGAGGAGCAAAGAGGACGATTTGGTTGGTATTTTGAGACCACAAATCAGGTACTTACTGTAACCCATAAGTTCACCTCCTGGAGCCTCAGCAACAATGAAATATTCTGGCCAGTGTGCCAAATACTGTAAATAAAAAGGAATCCCATACTGACATGTTTGTTAAGAAATACCATAATTATTGAAGCAAATAAAAGGCCATTAAAGAAAAAGTCTCATCACCAACAAAAATTAACTGCAGTTCTATTTATTTAAGTTTGAGGCCGGGTTCGCACTGGTACGACAAACGCTCCGACATTGGGAGCTCATGTCGCATTACGTGTGAAAATCAATGTTTCCCTATGAGAGCCGTCTTTACTGGTCCGACTTTAAAAATGCTCCCGGTCCTACTTTAGCCCATTGAATATCATTGAAGTCAGATCAAAGTAGAATCCTTGTCCTTACCATCCGACTTTTGACATGCGACATGTGATTACAGCAGCAGTAAAAGGAACTTATCTCACACTGGGATTGTTTTGATTGGTCAAAGGACAAGTAAGACTATCATAAAGTTGGATCATAGTATCCTGTACATTCAAGTCGGATGGATGTCGGACCAATGTAGGACAGATGTAGGACTGATGTCGCAGAGCAAATTAGGATGAAAGTCGTATGACTGTCGTGTTGTATCAGTATGAACCCGGCCTAAATACCAATCTTCGTAAAAAGAAACGCCAAATGATTTTACAATTTACATCTTTTTAGCTGCGATTACTGCCTGTCAGCTTCTCCCCTGCATGCAGGGACGGATTTCCCACAAGGCCAACAAGGCCAGGCCTCGGGGCGGCACTATGTGCAGGGGCGGCACCACGCGGTGGAGGAGACAAGGAATTTTTTCAGCGGTGCGGGCCGTGCGGTGGCGGAGAGAGATTACATCTTCTCTCATTGTTCGCACTGCTATTCCAACTTCCGCCCTTACTTACAGGCTGCGTGACACAGAAGAGAGACAATTACGTCATCTCTCACCGCCCGCCCTCACTCTCATCTCTCACTCGAGTCTCATGTGCCTCTGTTTCACGGTTAACCTGCAGCTAGTTTCCCCGCGTGGGAGAGGAGAGGCTGACAGCATTGTACCTGGCTGCAAGTACTCTGCAATGCTGGAGGGGGGCTTGAATTTACATGCACTTAGTGACAAACTGATACTTTTTGAGTGGCAGCCAGGTAACTGTGGCAATTCCCATTCTGCTACCAGGCAGTGTGGCAAGTGACATCTCCATCTGGTGGCAGGCAGCGTGGCAAGTGACATCCCCATCTGGTGGCAGGCAGCGTGGCAAGTGACATCCCCATCTGGTGGCAGGCAGCGTGGCAAGTGACATCCCCATCTGGTGACAAGCAACGGTGGCAAGTGACACGCTCAGGTCTCACACTCATTCTGCTTTATGTTGAGTTTAACTATTTCATTTTAAATTACAATGTAATGATAGAAATAATGCATTTTAATCATCCTGACACCAGAACAACCATTGTGCCGGGATGATTGAAGCACCAACACCAGTCATTGTCTGGGAAAAATCGCTTACCCCCGCGCGTCGACCCCACCCTTTAAGGGGGGGGGGGGGGGGGCATTGAAGGACCCGGCATTGGGGCAGCAAAGGGAGTAAATCCGGGCCTGCCTGCATGATGCCCAATTTGTTCCCACCCCCTCCCCTGTGAGCACATAGACACAGCATATCCTTCCTCCCCAAGAAAACTCAGGCGCAGTTTCCTCCCCTGGCTGACATGTCCCCTCTCCCTGGCCTTGGGCGCTCTGCCTTCCTCCCCATACAGCAAAGACTGACTTCCCTGACATACCCCCTCCCTCTGCTTGTTTTGTGACCAGTGCTGCCAATCATCATTCAGTAAGTATTTGGCTTATATTGAGCAGCGTGGTAGGACAGTGGGGGTTACTCTCAATCACACTAGCTCTGGATCTACAAATTTAAATGGAACATAACCATGTATGCATTTGTCCCCTTGGGGGGGGGGGGAAACATATGTAGGGTGAGACTTCTTCATTAAAAACAGAGAAGTATGGCCAAAGCTCTTTTGGCTATACTTCTCTTCTGAGTCACAAGAGTGCACTTATTTGTGCACACCTGTGAGGCAGATTAAGCCGACAGTGGGCTGAAGTCCACTGTCTGCCAACATCACAGTGCCAGTCCAGGCTTTGCAGGGATCCCGACAATGTTGCGATCTGCCCTGATCCACCCAGATGCCAGACTGGAAGCTGTCTCGGCCTCCCAGTGCATCACTGTTAGACTGAATCAACAGCTCTATGTCCGTCCCCCAGCCAGGCACTTTAGTGAGCACTGGAAGGTCGGAATACAGAGCCGACAGTCACCACTCTCTGCTCAGGGAAGACTGAGAACTGTTTTGAGTTCTCAGTCCTAAAGCCATTGGGAGGCAGCTGCAGCACTGGACCGATGCTCACCATATAGGCAAGTTTATATGTTTGTTTTTTTAATATCCTGCACTTCTCCTTTAAGATAAACTTTGTTTACTGAGTTATTAAAGACTTTATTAGATGGCATAGCTAAATAAAGGATACAGTTTCTGTGAGTGGATCCAAATTTCTGTGAAAATAAATAAAAAAAAAATTATATTCAAGAAAGACAGACACATTATCAATGGTTTAAAGCAGACCTACAGGAGTATAACAATAATATTACTAACCTCATCATTTGTAAACTTGAATACAATTTTTCTATTTTGTTTCCATTAATTACCGTAATTCAAACTCAAGTGATGTCACTAATGCTGCTCACTGTTCTGAGAGCTTGCTGGAGAGGAAGGTGTACCTGAAGTGCAATCAGGGTGCATTTGATTTAAATCTCTAGTAAAAAGGCTCAATTTATTATAAATCATAATTTTTAAAGAGCAACTCTCATCTCTGTCCCGCAGTGGTTCCTCTGTTGACTCACCAACAGTCCAATTCACTTAAATGGGACGGCTGGTGATGCACCAGTGACACAACAAGGTGAGGGACGTGGCGGCAGCAGGTAAGTGGATGCCTGCTAACAAGCGCTGCCATGATGGATCTGAAATGACAGGTGCTCTTTAAATGTAAGGACTAATTCGTGCTGGTAGTTAAAATATTTAATATTTGCAAACAAAATTAAGGTTTCCTATTAAAAATAATAAGCCGTCAGGTTAGTAAAACAGCGATATCAGAACCAACGCAATCATACAGATTGTAGTGTACATAGATTTACAAAACAATGGAATAAAGGAATATTCCTGAACTTTGATTTATCTCATGGTTACTGTGAAATTGTGTGAATGTATCGATGCAGTGCATGTTATCTCAGCTTGAATTCATTGAACGAGTTTACCGAAAATTTAAATATTGCAGAATATACAGCCTCATGCTACATAACTAAGCTCCATTTCATGCTGAATAAACTAAATTATTAATGTATCTTAAATAAAAAAAAACTATCTTTAGATTTTTACTCCAAAAGCATTTTCTTAAAATAAATTTGACAAAAACCTAAAAATCTGATTTAAAAAAAATAAAATAAAAAATAAAAATCATTGAGTTTTAGCCACCCTGAGTTGCAATGGTCTCCCTGTTTATGCTTCATCCATTCTGTGAACCTGCAATTTCTGCACCTCTTCTGCTGTTTGCCGAGTATTCCCCAGTCATCAAACCATTGAGGAGACAGCTCTGACCTGTATCTGCCTCCACACAGAAAAAAACAGCCACTTTAACCAATTCCATACCAGGCACTTACGCACCTTCCTGCCCAGGCCAATTTTCAGCTTTCAGCGCTGTCGCACTTTGAATGACAATTGCGCAGTCATGCTACACTGTACCCAATTTTTTTTATAATTTTTTTATAATTTTGTTCCCACAATTAGAGCTTTCTTTTGGTGCTATTTGATCACCTCTGCGATTTTTATTTTTTGCGCAACAACTAAAAAAAGACCGAAAGTTTTTATTTTTTTCTGTAATTTTTTTTGTAAACAAGTACGTTTTCTTCTTCAATTACGGGCACTGATATGGCGGCACTGATGGGCACCGATGAGGCAGCACTGATGGGCACCGATGAGGCGGCACTGATGGGTGGCACAGAGCATGGATGGGCACTGATGGACACTGAGGAGTGGCACTGATGGCATTGCTGGGCATCACTCATGTATCCCATATTGTGCCAGTCAGTGCCCATGTTGCCAGTCAGTGCCCATTTGTTTTTTCATTGTTGCCCCCTTTACTGGTGGTGCAGTGGCGAACCTCCCCTGTCAGGAGAGCCGCCAATCGGCTCTCCTCTACTTGCGTCTGTCAGACACGAGTGAGGAAGAGCCGATCAATGGCTCTTCCTGTTTACATCGTGATCAGCCGTTATTGGACACAGCTGATCACGTGGCGTGCAACGGCATGTTATCCTGCTGGACGTCCAGTCAGGATAACACAACCACTTCCCAGGCGTCAATATACTATTGACCGGGCGGGAAGTGGTTAAAGTGGAAGTCCATGCAAAAACTAAAATCCCTGCATCTATAAACGACATGGAACTAACACTAACCTCTCCGTCCCTGTAAAGAAAAAAAGAGCCGATCTGACCCGCTCCAACCCGATCTCCAGCGATGGAAGCTCTGCAGAGGACAGGGCCGATAACAGCTGTAAAATGAACGGGAAGTGACGTCACACACATCAACCTGCGTCCAGGGGACACTGTGATCACAGAGCACGCCACTTGTGCAATCATGGTAGGCTGTCAAAAGATGGCCTCCCAGAACTAGCAGACCACGCTGTAGCCGTCATTTGGCTACAGCGCGGTCGGCAAAGGGTTAAATACCACCAAAAGAAGCTCTATTTGTGTTAAAAAAATAAAAATGTAATTTGGGTATAGTCTTGTATGACTGCGCAATTGTCATTCAAAGTGCGACAGCGCTGAAAGCTGAAAATTGGTCTGGGAAGGAAGGGGGTAAAAGTGATTGGTTGGTAAGCGATCTAAGAGGAAGTAAACCACTGCCACATTCTTCTCGGTGGTAGTGTCGCTGATCGTCTGTTCCCTGTTATAGGGAACGACGATCAGTAACGTCACACGTCCAGCCATGCACCCCTACAGTAAGAATAACTGCCTTAGTGGCAGACTTAACCCCTTAGCGCCCCCCTAGTGGTTAACCCTTTCACTGCCAGTGTCATTTTCACAGTAATCAGTGCATTTTTAAAGCACTTTTCGCTGTGAAAATGACAATAGCCCCAAAAATGTGTCAAAAGTGTCCGCCATAATGTCACAGTCACGGAAAAAAAAAAAAAATGCTGATCGCCGCCATTACTAGTAAAAAAAAAATTATTAATAAAAATGCCATAAAACTATCCCCTATTTTGTAAACGCTATAACTTTTGCGCAAACCAAACGCTTATTGCGATTTTTTTTTACCAAAAATAATAAAGAATACATATCGGCCTAAACTGAGGGAAAAAAAATGTTTGTTATTTGTTTTTTGGGGGTATTTATTATAGCAAAAAGTAAAAAAATATTGATTTTTTTTTTTCAAAATTGTAGCTCTATTTTTGTTTATAGCGCAAAAAATAAAAACCGCAGAGGTTATCGAAAACCACCAAAAGAAAGCTCTATTTGTGGGGGAAAAAAGGACGCCACTTTTGTTTGGGAGCCACGTCGCACGACCGCGCAATTGTCAGTTAAAGTGACGCAGTGCCGAATCGCAAAAAGGGGCAAGGTCCTGTACCTGCATAATGGTCTGGGTCTTAAGTGGTTAATATCACCTTATTGCAACACATGCTGCCCAGGGAAAAAGTGCAAGTTCCTGCCTGGGAGGGAATTTCTCCTCACATTGGAGTGTTGTATCTGAGGAATAAGATAGCAAAGGGAAATGTTTCCACCAGACTACAGGCGTAAGGGTGGAACTATTTCCTCAAACCAACAAAAAGTTATAAGTGTGTGTGTGTGTGTGTGTGTGTGTGTGTGTGTGTGTGTGTGTATATATATATATATATCCTGTAGAGGTGTGTAGTATGAGCAGAGTGCAGTCCTCTATGGGGAGTACACTGATAGTGGGGGTGCACCCTGAGCTCACACAGCACTACTCTATCATTATGGCCTATCATCGGAAAATAATAGAAGGAAAAGTATTTGCCAGCTCACATGTTATTGAATCGGAACAGATCATCGCAGTTGAATGCTCTGAGGGAAGTCATCTTCTCCACACACCGGGAGGACAGCAGTGGAACACTTCCGGAAATGGGGCACCTGTACAACCCATTGGTCTGGCGCATAAACACGTCACGTTCCTGGCAGACCAGAAAACCGCCATGCTTGTCACTGGAAGTTTCTTTCTTCCGCTGAGGAACGGAACTAAGCTGGGATTGGCCAATTTCTTCCTATTGGCAAATCACATTGTAACGTTATCACTTCCGCCTCTACCAAGATGTCTCCCATACACTTCCACTGACGTGATCACATTGGTGGATCTCCCGCGCAGTGTCTGACGGGAAGTCCCAAGATGGCCGCCTTCATTTGAACCGCTTTTCCTTGATTTTCGGCCCGTCCAGCGCACTCCAGACTCGTGTCATCTCTCCTCAGGGTGCTGTATGAGGAAGCTGAGCCCACTGCAGCGCCGGGAGCACGGGCGGACGATTACTTTATAACCAGGTGTGTGCGGCCCGGCCGTGCCATTCATACACTCAGCTGGCAGGCAGGGACTCCCTCTGAGTCTGTCATGTGAGGTCTCTGTGTATTCTCACTGCACCCACCATCCTACTCACTGTACATTGCTGACACCGCGGCCGGTGCTGCTGAGGAGGCCACAATCACACTGCCAGCCTCATAATTGGCTCACCACATGTTTCAGATTAAAGTAATTGTAAAAATAAAATAACAAACGTGTCATACTTACCTGCTCTGTGCTATGGTATTGCACAGAGCAGACCCGATCCTCCTCTTCTGGTGCTCTCTACCCTGAGTGCCCCCCTCAGCGAGACTTTCTATGGGGGCACTTGTAGAGGAGCACACTTGGTTGTAAAGGCACAATGTTCTTTCTCTTTTATGCATAAAGGTAAAAAACCTGTGTGCAGCAGCCCCCTAATACTTACCCGTGCCTCTTCTCGATCCAGCAATGTACACAAGAACCTTGGCTCTCCAGGGACTCGCACTCCACTCCTGATTGGCTCACTGGCTACAAAAAAAAAGCCAATCAGGAGATGGAGGGCGCAGGGTCGAGCCACAGCTCCTTGTGTGAATGGACACACAGAGCCGTGGCTCGGGAGCCCCCCAGAGTAAGCTGCTTGCTGTGGGGGGACCTGGGAGGAGCCAGGAGCACCGGCGTGTGACCCGAAGAGAGGAGGATCTGGGCTGCTCTGTGCAAAACCACTACACAGAGCAGGTAAGCTGCATTTCACACTTGTGCACCCTGAAAGTCACGCGATTGTGACTGACTTGAAGCAATGCCTGTGTAATCTTGAGGTCTTAGTGCCGATTCACACAGGAGCGGCTTCAAAGACATCCACGTCCGAAGCCGCCCCGCACAGCGTGGCTTGCAAACGACTTCTTTAATAGAAGTCAATGCAAGCCGCTCCGAAGTCACCCCAAAGTAGTACAGGAACCTATTTCTAAGTCGGAGCAACTTGTGTCGCTTCTATTAGAACGTTTTCATTGTACTGTATGGGGTGCGAGTTGTCAGGCTGACAGGTCGCCACTATATGAACCGGCGCTATGGACCGCAAGTCACATCAAAGTCGGACCAAAGTAGTTCAGGGACTACTTTGAAGTCGCACAGATATGAATAGCACTAGGGGCTAGTAATAGGGCTTAAGTATAACATGTTTGTAATTTTAATGTAAAAAACAAATAAAAAAAATGAGGTTTAGTAACACTTTAAAGCGGGAGTTCACCCGAATTTTTTTTTTAACATTAGATTAATGCTCATTTTGTCAAGGGGAATCGGGTAGTTTTTTTTTTAAATCGAAGCAGTACTTACCGTTTTAGAGAGCGATCTTCTCCGCCGCTTCCGGGTATGGTCTTCGGGACTGGGCGTTCCTATTTGATTGACAGGCTTCCGATGGTCGCATACATCCGCGTCACGAGTAGCCGAAAGAAGCCGAACGTCGGTGCGGCTCTATACGGGACATTGCGCACCGACGTTCAGCTACTTTCGGAAAATCGTGACGCGATATATGCGACTGTCGGAAGCCTGTCAATCAAATAGGAACGCCCAGTCCCGCAGCCCATACCCGGAAGCAGCAGAGAAGATCGCTCTCTAAAACGGTAAGTACGGCTTCGATTTAAAAAAAAATACCCGATTCCCCTTCACAAAATGAGCATCAATCTAATGTTAAAAATTAACTTTTCGGGTGAACCTCCACTTTAAAGGGGTTGTAAAGGTAAAAAAAAAAAAAATTCCCTAAATAGCTTCCTTTACCTTAGTGCAGTCCTCTTACTTACTTCATCCTTCACTTACCTCATCCTTCCATTTTGCTTTTAAATGTCCTTATTTCTTCAGAGAAATCCTCACTTCCTGTTCTTCTGTCTGTAACTCCACACGATCAGTGACGTCACACGTCCATGCCACCGCAATGCGAGGCTTTCTCCCTGGTGTGAAGAAAGCCTCTTGAGGGGGCGAGCAGGATAGTCAGGACGCCCACTAACACACAGCTCCTTTTTCTATCTGCAAATTAGAGAGCGTCCTGACTCTCCTGCTCACCCCCTCAAGAGGCTTTCTCCACACCAGGGAGTGGTGTGGAGTTACAGACAGAAGAACAGGAAGTGAGGATTTCTCTGAAGAAATAAGGGCATTTAAAAGCAAAATGGAAGGATGAGGTAAGTGGAGGACTGCACCTGGGAGTGATTCTTACTGTGGGGGGGAGGGAACTGACTGGGAAAGGTGACCAATGCTGTGTCCCTATGTACAAGGGACACAGCATCAGTCTCCTCTCCCTGACAGGACGTGGAGCTCTGTGTTTACACACAGAGCTCCTCGTCCCTGCTCTAAAACTCCCTATCGCGGACACCTGGCGGATATTGCGTCCGCCAGGCTCGCACATCGGCATCGCGGTGACGTGCGCGCGCATGCCGCCCCCGGCATGCGTGAGCCCCCCAGTGGCCGGAGGACCCGAGGCCGTAAAAAGACGGCCTCCCGTATTTATAGAGCCACCTGGAGGCCGTCTTTTTACTATGGTCCGGGACTAAAGTAATTAAAGAATTACACTATGGAAGCCTTTCTATCTCTACATGGGGAATGATTGAATATCATTTAAACTGAGAACACCTCGAGTGGAGTTTCTGGGGGAAAACTTGCTATCCAAGCAAAGACCCGGGGCTGGGGAATAAGCCACAGGCATATGCGATCTCCCTAAGAAGAGATCTAGCAAGCTGGTAAGCGGCAGTGTTTTCATTGGTGGAGGATCTTTCCTATTATACCCTCTCACATCTTCTTGGGTGTCGTGGTTTTGTGTCACTACAGAACATAGGGTTGAGGAATCATTTGAATTGTCACTTTGAACTTCATATCTTGTGGAATACTCCCTTAGCAATCTATTGGAGTTGATTGGACACTCAGAGGGTTTTTACAGCCTCTCTATTTTTGATTTATGCAATTTCCATGAATTTTATGTTTTTAGCATTTGTTGCAACATCAGGTCACTTAAAAGGTTCACAATCTTTCTTGTGTTCAATGCACTGTTAACATTTATATGTCATTTTATTTTGACCTCATTATTCATTCAGGGCAGCTTATTATATTCTACTTTTTTATTAACTCGCCACAAGTGGCAGAACCGAGCAACAATTACACAGCCGATGGTATCTTATATAGTTTTGTTGACTATAAGTGCCCATAGGCTCCAGAAAGAAGTGTGAAATGCAGGTGGAAACAGATCGGGCAACTGTAATTTCTGGTCTGTGGGGGCTTTTTACTTCTCAGGAGAGATGGAAAAGGAACAATTTTTTTCTTTACACTGCTACTTTTGTTTTTTTACCCACTCAAAATAAAAATATACGGTAACCTGTTTAATTGAAAATTTCTTGAGATTTCCTTTATTTGCATTAATTGACGGCTTTCATTTAAGGATTGTTCTCATCCAAACTTGATCTACTTTTTTCTTTTTCAGAAATAATGTGGATATTTGGAATCCATGTCGAACATCTATGAAGAGAGGCAGACAATGATTGCAGCAGGGGATTTGCAGGAGTTTGTTCCCTTTGGCCGTGAACAAAGCAAGCACCACCCCAATGCATTGAATCTCCAGCTCCGGCAGCTTCAGCCAGCCTCTGAGCTCTGGTCCTCTGATGGGGCTGCAGGCTTGGTGGGATCGCTTCGAGAGGTGACCATCCATGAAAAACACAAGGTAAGTTAGAAATGATATATGTATGAACTTCATGGTCTGAGCTGCCCTTCTCATACCCTGTGGCTAAAACTAGGTTTGATCTTTAGTGTTTCTTAAACTATCGATTTGGACCCCAATAGGGGCACGCACATGTTTGTGGTGGGTAACCACATAACTGTGTCCTAATTGAAACCTAGCTTGTCCGAGGGGAAAATCGGTGGCGAGTCAAAGTGGAACTAAGCTCTCCTATTATTTACAGCCACATAAGCTGCCATCTTAGCTTTTGTTTGGTCTGCAGTTGCTATGGTGCTGCACATGTGATCAGTTATGACACCCGCCATTTGACTTGACAGTTTGATTGAGACCACATGCAAAAGTAAGGGCTCATTTATAGCCTATTCACACCTAGGCGTTTTGTCGCCTGTAGTGTGACGCCGCTGCCACCCCGAGACGCCAGAGGGATGATTTAACATTGCCCTCTATGGAGATGGTTCACATCTCCACGCCTGCCGCCTGCCGCCTGCCGCCTGAAAAAAAGTCCCGGACCTTTTTTTTCAGGCGGCGTTCGTCATAGGAGATGGGAACCATCTCTATAGTGGGACAATCTAGGGGCACATCTAGGCGGACAATCGCGGCGTTTTGTCGCTGCAAATCGCGGTACAAAACGCCGCTATTTGTCGCCGCAATTCGCGGGACAAAACACCGCGATTTTGTCTGCCTAGATGTGAATGCAGCCTAACACTTGCTTTGGCTTCAACAGACATTAACGGCTAGTTTCCACTTGCTTCAAAACAAGGCTTCGGACAGGCTTTGTTAACCACTTAAGACCCGGACCAAAATGCAGTTAAAAGACCTTGCCCCTTTTTGCGATTCGGCACAGCGTCGCTTTAACTGACAATTACGCGGTCGTGCGACGTGGCTCCCAAACAAAATTGGCATTGTTTTTTTCCCACAAATAGAGCTTTCTTTTGGTGGTATTTGATCACCTCTGCGTTTTTTTTTTTGCGCTATAAACAAAAATAGAGCGACAATTTTGAAAAAAATGCAATATTTTTTACTTTTTGCTATAATAAATATCCCCCAAAAATATCTAAAAACATTTTTTTTCCCTCAGTTTAGGCCGATACGTATTCTTCTACATATTTTTGGTAAAAAAAATCGCAATAAGCGTTTATCGGTTGGTTTGCGCAAAATTTATAGCGTTTACAAAATAGGGCATAGTTTTATTGCATTTTTATAAAAAAAAATGTACTACTAATGGCGGCGATCAGCGATTTTTTTTTTTGTGACTGCGACATTATGGCGGATACTTCGGACAATTTTGACAAATTTTTGGGACCATTGTCATTTTCACAGCAAAAAATGCATTTAAAATGCATTGTTTACTGTGGAAATGACAGTTGCAATTTGGGAGTTAACCACAGGGGGCGCTGAAGGAGTTATGTTTCATCTAATGTGTGTTTACAACTGTAGGGGGGTGTGGCTGTAGGAGTGACGTCATCGATTGTGTCCCCCTATAAAAGGGATGACACAATCGATGCAGCCGCGGCTCTCCCCGTTCATCAGCTCCGGGGACCGATCGCGGTACGCCAGCGCCGATCGGGTCCCG